>NC_139669.1:11930523-11950523 GCF_951799395.1 Argentina silus
CACACACACACACACACACACACACACACACACACACACACACACACACACATAAACAATGAATCTACTGTGGTTTTGCGTTGTTGAGAGGCTGAGTCCTTGGGGGTATCAAACATCATTCTAACACACCCTGGGAGGCAGAAATCCATGCCTATAATGTTGATAATTATCCCTACAACCCAAAACATAATGTAGAACTAATAAAGAACTGCTTCATCTTCCCTTCAAAGGGAAGTTCAGCCTCCGCTCCCGCACAAATTTGTCTGACACGTCGCACCTTTAGAAATGACATTGGAGGATAATAAAGTCAAATTCAAAAGGATTTTTCTACCTGATTAGTTCAAAGCACGTCACATGTTCAGCAGGTGACAGGTTGTACAGAAGCAGCAGGACTGAGAGACAGATAGACATGAATAAGACTATGAATCAGACAGTGTTTGTCTTTTTTTTTAAATAAAAGGCTTCTCCCTTTATTATTTCACAATGAAGGAAAAAAAATGGCTCTTCATGTGGAGGAGGAACAATGGAGGCTTTCATCTCGCATGGTGGAAGCACTGGTTTGCATACAAGCACTGTATAACTAGGCTACATTTACCTTGCAAATAGGTTATAGGCTTTCTTCTCAGTTTTTGTAATGTTTCTTTACAATTATAAGTAAGATCTCTGATACACAACAGTCCTAGTAGCAGAGGATATTACGGTACGTGTGTGTGTGTGCGTGTGCGTGCGTGCGTGCGTGAATGTGTGTGTGTGTGCGTGTGTGTTTGCGCGTGTGTGTGGGTGTGTGTGTGTGTGTGTGTGTGTGTGTGTGTGTGTGTGTGTACCTCTTTCCTTTCCTCTTTCTAGTTGCCAAAGCACTTGGCCTAATTCTCAAAGCAAGACACCATATGTTCCGACTGTCTTGAGAAAGACGACGGAGGAGAAAACTAGAAAAAAGGGAAAGAAATGGGTAATTGCCGAGGTGTTTGTGCATTTTCCTTTCAATGACAATCACTTGACCCGAGCTGCAACCCGCAGAACTCAATTTGCTGCTGTTGGCCAGAAATAAACTTCCTGGTGCATAAATAGTTGGGAGATAGATTTGCCAGACTTTGTTGTGTGGAAGGAGATGATAGGCCATTTAGGATGCTTTATATGCAGACAGGCTGAGGTGCTTGTTGTACTGTTGTTGTCTTAGATGGATTTGCAGTAATCAGGTGTGCGTCGGTCCCATGAGGCTGGGAACATTGTGTGAAACGTGTGATCGTCCCTGTTTCTCGATGCAAATGACCCACGCAGCTCAGGACCAGAAATGAGTTTGAGAAAGGGGTCTACTTCTAGCTTATTCTGTCAGAGAGAGAGAGATAGTAAGATCTTCTATACCCACACAAAGGCGCACATCCTCCCATCAGATCAGAGGTCAGTGTGAATGAGGGAAAATGGAAAAATAAATCACAGTCGCACAGTTGGGGTAGGTGGGGGACTGGGGGGAGGGAGGGTTGGGGAGAGGGATTTATTTTGCAGTCGTGCAGTTCATTTTCGCAGTCTTGTCTCGTCTAGATGACATGACACATATCTCAAAACTGTCTCTATGCCTGTGTGTGTACATGCGCACGAAGGCACACAACTTCATGTCTGTGGTTTTGTGTGACAGACTAACCATTGTGCTAGTTGGATAAACGGTTTTATCCCTGAGTCATGACACAATGCTGACCATTCAACAGTGTTCCCATGCCAGCAACAACAGCATCAGAAGAATGAATGTAGCTAGTCCAGTCTGGCTGCTTTTTGCCTTAGATGACTGAGTTCTCTCATTCTTTAATGGGAGATCCTGCCTCAGAAAGCTGATTCTGGGACTCAAGCTATTTGTCACGCCTGCTCTACCCACAGACATGATTGATGCCGGGTTCCCATAGCGATGATCTGCAGCCCCAGTGATTCTGTATTAAAAAGCTATCGATGCTGACGTTTACATATTAAAATTGGTAGTTAGAGCAATTCCCGATGTGGAAACAAGGGACTCGCTCATGGCGAACGTTATTGATCATCCTGACAACGCGTTCCGTGGCTCTATGAGGAATCTACTGTACAGGGAAGCGTTCCAGGGCTGGAGCTTGATGAAAATGTTCCTATCACGGCTGGACATGTGTATAGACCTACATAGGCCCCCCGAGGAAGTGAACAGAACACCGAATGTGTTTCTAAAGTGTCTTTGAGTTCTGCCTGATATTGGTCATCTGTGAGTTGTAGTGTGACATGGGACTAACATGTTTCCTTAGGGACTGTGGCAACGGTAGACGGATAGAGATACAGACAGGGTGGATATGAGATAGTGTGGCAGGATCAGAGCAGGCAGTGAAAAAAGAACACTTTATTGTCGATAATGGTTGGTAGGTGTTATAGATTGCTTCGAACGGTGTGTAGGCAAGAAAGTCGGTTTTGATCTCTTCATTTCAATCTTCAGTGTTTTATGTTAGCAAAAACCGCGCCATTCTCACAATAGGCTGATAAAGTAGAATATCATTGGAGACACCCAAACAAAACTGACATGCAAATGTACACCATAATATAATGTAATATTCTTCATTATTTAACTTTAATCCTTTAATCATCCCAGAAACTGAGACAGTATGTAAAACTGTGCAGGTTAGCATATTTATTTTCTTCTTATATTTACTTCTACTAGCACATGTCTCAAATATCAAATCCAAATATTTCATCACACTCAACAATCTTGAAATAGCTTAATTTACAGTATCCTATTGTTATTTTTGCCTGGTATTCTTTGACTGTGTAATGGCTCAATAAGTATCTGTACAATGAAATGCTGGTAAGCGTTAAGAATACTTGTATTATTATATCATGAAAACATTAATCATGTAAACATTAATCATGCAAGCATTAATCATGTAATGAGCATTTGTCAATAACAACTGTGTGACCTTAGAGCCACCCTTTGCTTATGTCTTGAGTAGACTGATGAAACAGAGAAGTAGAAGTATTATGTCCTAATGCTTTTGAACTGTGCTAAAAGCTAGACATGTGGATGTGTTAGGTTACCCAACTGTTTAAGATTACCCAACTGTTTCATTAGGGAAAAGCAAATACTAAATATGTGAAGAATCAAAAGTATAAATGTATGCTCTGAATTGGGCACTCTGTTTGTTAGAAGCAGACTGCTATGCTTGCAACCATTAAAATAATTAGTCTCACCGAATACTAAGTGTGGTAACCCTAGACTTTCCACCACAACTGTGGTGCAATAACTTTACCAGTAAATAGGTATATAATCAGTTCAATTGTTTGCTGAAAATGTTCCTGTACTGTATACTAATTACAGTCAAAATCCTTCATTTGAACCAACTGGGTCTCTGAAGAAACCATAATGGGAGGCCTGGAATGACTATATAATGAGTCCTGCCAAGCAGACAAATCCATCAGGAGAGCAATACTTATTTATTTGTATTTGTTACCACAATTTCTGCATTGTTACGCATGCATTTTCCGCTGTATTCATTTGAATGTTTGTGTTCTAAAGAGCTTAAGTCGTCTGGATTGAGGGGAGCTGTTTGTTAAGTGATCCCTATGCCCCGGGGCGCAGACCTAAATCTATTTGGACATGGGCTTAGAGCTTGTAAGCCTATTATTCCCATCTGATTCTGAGCCTAAGCGCAAAAACACCACATTGTATGTGCAATGGTTAAACTGATTGTATTCTACTCCTGTTCTGTTATCACCACCCCACCCCACCCCCCCCCCCCCCCCCCCCCACACACACATACACACACACACACACACACACACACACACACACACACACACACACACACACACACACACACACACACACACACATACACACACACACACACACATACACACACACATACACACACACACACACACACACACACACACATACACACACACACACACACACACACACACACACACACACACACACACATACACTTAATATGCTTGCACATCAATCTGTGAGAATATGAACTTGCAGTCTTTTACATTTTTTTTATTTTTTTGGTGGTATTTACTGTGAGCCGGTAACGGTAGCGTCTGGGACTGGGGTTTCATTCCAGTGCGCTAGAATTGAGCCGGTCTCACGACTGAGGCTAAGCCGTAGATGAAAGAGTGTTGTTTGCTAGGAGGTGATTGGTTCTCCCAGCGGAACAATGATGGCTCCCGCTGTGCGAGTTTTGGTGATATGAAATCTGAATTGAAATAAATTGATGGAAAGAGAAAAATAATGAACTGCTGCCGATGATAACACAAATCACACATCAGAGGACGGCAACGCCGCTACCCATACTGAATCAGTCATTGACAGTCTCACAGAGAGAGAGACAGCTGACAAATACCCCTACTGGGGAAGCCATCTTGGGGAATATGAAATGGGCTAGAAGGCCAAACAAGTCACTGGGAGTAGTGAGAAAATGTACACAAAAAGCTAGCATACAGATTTTTTGTTTTTGTTTGTTAGCCTCAGAGTCGTTTTTACGTCACTGACTAAAAGTTTGTCCTGATTAACATTGGATTCTCATGAAGGCATCACTTTGGCTTTTTTGTAAACTCGCCACACCGAGACATCTTAGCCCCCAGCTCCACATCCCCTAAGGGGGTCCCACTCGGAGCCTGTCATTCCAGTTCTCGTCGAGGCAGCGGCTGATCAGGCGTGCCCCGGATAAATGGCCCTGCTGTGCAACTGTAAGATCCGGCTGTTATGCAACACAACATGAATATTTAATCTCAGACTCTCCGCAAGAACAGGGGAGTCAGGATGTTTAGACTCAGAGGACAAATGTAGGGAACCTTAACCGACATGTTAAGCCACAGCCGTGTCAGCAATGATTTTGTATCTGCTGTCCAGATGGATTGGCCTAGCTATGCCAGGCAACATTGCTCTGCCATTTTTTAATATATAATTTATATAGAATAATATATAAGATTTTATTTATATATAAAATAATGATCTATTAAAATGGAAAAGCACAGATTGACCTACAGTAGGCCTATATCATATTCATGAAGGAAACATAACCTGTTAAGTGGCTTAGTTTGACTCTTATCTAAACAAATCTGGGTAACACTTTACATTAAGGTCACATTTGTAAAGAGTTTATTAATGGTTTAGAATCACTTATAACCAGTTTATTATTCATTTATAAACCATTTACAAAAATTGATGTCATTAGTTTAGGTTGGTCGATATTTATTTGGTGATTGCCAAATAGGGAGCTTGCAATCAGGAGCCAGTTATTAATGCTTTATAAATGCACATATAAATGTTTCTAACCCTGATGTGAAATAATGCAACCTTATTAGCATTAAAAGGCCCACTCAAAGGATTAAAACATAAGTGGAGCTAGATGTTGATAAGCAAATGCTTGAATATTCGAGGGGTTAACTCATACTTGCAGAGGGCAGTAGTCTCAGCCTCAGCCTTGCTCTGTCTTTATTCAAATTAGATGCTAAAGTTGGATTAATTAGGATAATTATGTATTTTTGACAACTTACTATTGAGTCGGTCTGAGGTGTTTTTACATTTTTCAAATACCACTCAGAGCTTTTGCCACACAATATTAATAATGCTAATTAACCACTTTGACAGTTAATTAAAGATAATTAATACAAATACTAATATTAGATGGCACACAATTGGAGCTATGCAGAGTGAATTCAAATGCATTGTGCAGATGGCAAGGACCTTGCAGTGGGAAGAAAAAAAAAGGTTTAGCTCCAAAAATACCTGCACAGCCAATAATTCAAAAGTTTTGCTTTCAGATTTTTTAATAACCTCTAAAGTCAATCTAATTTTTCTTTGCAAGAGGATACAGGTTTTCAGTTGTCTTCTGTTCTTTTTTCATGCTGAAACCGAGCTTCTGAGGCCAGATTTGATGCAATGGGTTTTGTCATCACAGATTTTAAATGTCCATAAATGTAATTTTGCCCATGAGTTCTGTAGGGCACTGTTTATAGCTCTGTAGTTTTTCATTTTTGCCAGGCGTAATGAGCAAAATGCCTTTTTTTCATGGAAGGTCTCGATATAGAAATACAGCGTTGGGGTAAAAAATGATGGTCAGCCGTATTCCTCAAAAGCTATAACAGGCCAACAGATGGTCCATTTGCAGAGCTCCCTGCTCCCTCTCGCAGCGCCGCGCCGCGTCTCCTCGGCTATGGGCCTGGGTGTGGAAGAGAGGAATAAGTCACTGTCGCTGCCTTAACTACCCCACACATTACCCCTGAAGTATATGCCATTCGGAGAGCGATTCATTTTTTTAAAATCTCAGAGACCGTTCAGTTTGATCCCCTTATTGAAAACTCCAAGATTAACATACTGCACTCTGTGAATAGCCAGTCTCCTCCGTCAATATAGCTTAGCTTATCTCAAAAGTGCTAAACATTAGCCCCCTGAAGCTACTGGCTCTAGCCTACCACCCTTTAACAGCTGAAGTGGCTGGAGTTGCTGCCGTGAATTTTGATTATCCTCTGACGGAGGTTAGTAACATTAAAAAGGTGAAGTGTTGGTTTGTGACAGCAGGAGAGGCCATTACCATCAACTACAAGGATGTGAGCAACTCAGGACTCAATTGAATGTAGCCTTCATGTAGCTTTTACACAGTAGCGCATAAATAACTTTCTTGCGCAATACAGGTGGGAACCAATGTAATATAAACAGTGTTGAGCACTTGTAACCCTTTGCCACAGTCAGCTCCCCTGATGGGTATTGAACCGAGGATTCAAAATTGGCTTATTTATCTCTCCTCCCACCTCCGGAGACTGTGGCCTTAACCTTAGTCTCGCGCCTTAATTGAATGGAGAGAGCTAGGCTGGCGTTAGGTGGAGTGTATTATTTGCTCCCTGCCTGTCCCGCTGCGGTTAGTGTTTCCTTAATGAGGCGAGAGCCCTCATCTCGGCCCGAACTCATTAGCGGGGCCTGAGGGTTAATGAGTGATAGAGTGTCCGTACAGCCTTCTGGTAAACAACGGCAACCTTAGCCAGGGAGGTCAACCGAGACAACGCACATTGTTTTTATTTGAGCACTCATATTGCCTCGTGCCACTATTGTTGCAAAAAGCAAAAAGAGAGCATTGTCTTTGGTTGCCCGGTTTCTAAGGTTGTGGTATAGTATTCCTTGGTTGGCCAATTATGTTGGAAGGCATTTCAATATGCTGCATAATATTGATATTGATACTAATTTCTTTGACTTTCCTTTTAATCTACTTTTCCTTCTGTTCGCTTTCCTCTTCTGGACTGATTGCTGCGATATCCTTGGCCTCATGTAGAAAGAGGAATGTCCTCTGAGCATGGCTTAAGGTTGCTTGGTTTAATTTTAGCCTGCCATCTCTAAGTCCTTCATCCACCAGTCGACTTTAAGAGACTTTTTGCTATGACTTTGGCTCCAAGTCCTCCGCTTTGACTTTGCCACTTACCGTAAGTCAGGGGATGGGGGTGGGCGAGGGGGGTGGGTTGGTATAGCCTGCGTTGGGCACTCGTGCGGCAAACAAAGAGTTATATTCCCCCACACCCCCTTCTTCCATTCTGTCGTGGCCTTCGGGAGCGTATGGAGGCAGTCTTAGCTGGTCCGTGGTGTCAGCGTCCTTGACTGAAGGCTGAGGGGGGTTCTAGCGCAGCCTCGCGGGGTCCTACTGCCAGAACATGCCCACAGACTGGCCTTGGGGCTGAGCCTCTGGTCCTGGGAGCTCTGCCTGCTCTCTGCTCTCTCTGTCTCTGCCTGTACCCAGGGTGACTGCTGCTGTTCATTATGGCCTAATACCGTGGCAGGCCCATTTTCCCATCGGATCATAAATATCCATTAATGCGATTCATCATCGTAATGTAACCACTTGTCAGCTATATTGTAATGATTTGTAAGCAATACAGTAATGTGGGTTTAGCAACTGGGTAATTTTCACTTTAGCAATTAGCTGGATATTACACTGGTTGCTGAATTATTTTTAATTAATATTGTGATACATTAATCAATAAGAATATAACTCTCATATGTCTAGAATTGGGTCCGGAAGGAACTTTATAAAAGCCTACCTATGGGTATGTTTATGAAATGTGAATTAGGATATGTCATCATCAATTACACGTAGACACACATACACACACACCTCTGCTCCCTGTTTTGTACAGTAGAGGGGGTGGCTGGCTGCTAAACTTGACAGAACTCATAATATCTCTTTCTCTTTCTCTCTCTCTCTCTCTATGTCTCTCTCTCTCTCTCTCTCTCTCTCTCTCTCTCTCTCTCTCTCTCTCTCTCTCTCTCTCTCTCTCACATACACGCTATCGTACATACACACAGTGATGTAATGTGGTGCAACAGATGCCAAACAAGCTGCCAGGTGTGTCGTGTGTTCATCTGAGCTCTGATCCAGAAGCACATAATCACTATGGTTTAGAATATATCCATTAGATTCCTGGGATTCTAAACCTCCTCTATTTACATATAAATCTGCTGTGGGTGTGGGTGTGGGTGTGGGTGTGGTGTGCATGTGTGCTTGTGTGTGTTGACATTGTATCTACTGCTTGCAACACATCAGGGGCACCAAAGGCACAAATGAATTGCATTGTGTTCCCTCTAACCTGCCCAATGGCAGTTTTTGGCCAAAAACTTTGTGATGCCCATGACAGTAGAATCCCACTTAAAAGTTTAACTCCCCTCCAGGGTTACTCCTGTGTTCACTAGATGTCCCTCTTTAGCAACTGACAAAAGGCTCAGAGAGAACGCTCTGAAAGATTTAAAGCCCTACAGAGATTGACTGAATTGCATCGGGGCACTTTGCTGACAAAGAAAATGTCATCAGATTTTTAGGTTGGTAATATTTCGTTTCGGTTTGGGTTGCTTGATGGTTGTAAATATTACTTAGTGCTTAGACTCGTTCCCTCGTGGTCGCATGAAGGTACTTTAGGGAATTCCAGTGTATATTACATATCCACTAGTGTTTTTAAAGGTTCTCCAGGGATTCCGGATGTTTCTGGGCTGTTTCCATTAGGTTTTTCCATGGTTAGCTGGTCTGGACTCGCACGTAAGCTCCAGATGAGGAGGGCGGATACTGTCGGTAACGACCCCCCATGGGAAGCTAGGATAGCGGGGGTGCCAGCTCTGGGTCACATGACTTTGTTTTTGTGTCACAAACACCCTTGCACCAGCTGATCCCTCCTCTCACTCCAGCCATGATGCAACACACTGCAAATGTTAACTCGGGCTGACATGCGGACTTTCTAAAAAAATTCTCCTTAACCTTTTGAGTTGCGTATGGGGAATACGACAGGTAAGAGTGTAGGAGAGCGAGAGAGAGAGAGAGAGAGAGAGAGAGAAAGAGAGAGAGACATTGTGAATGAGTGAAACCTGAGGGATGAAGGGTGATTAGAGGGTGTTATCAGACCTCTAGATCCTGGGCAGGGGAGCCTAGCTCACTGCCTTGCCAGGGCTTACATCATAGTGTTAATAATGAGGGCTTGAGAGGAACGGGTCTCTGTGAGTTAAAGCCTCGCTCACCTCCCCACCTCGTCTTACAGGTGATTATCTCCTGATGGGAACCAGAGGAGTCATTAGAGCTGGGGAAAGATCACAGCGCAGATCAGAGAGCAACACTCCTCCACGGTAACACTGACGACACCTTGGAGCCGGAGAAAACAACAACGTATCCGTCTAGAATCGAAATCGTAAACTAAATCTGTAACTCAAATGTGGGGCAGCACGCGCAGATGTCATAATTACAGCCAGTTTAGCTCGATGCTGACACAGCCATGGAAACTAATATGAAACTAACACTATGCCAATGTGTGTGTGTGTGTGTGTGTGGGGGGGGGGGGGTTACAGAAATGGCAAGGGGGAGGGTTGGGGGTTGGTAGTTTGGGGGGGGGGGGAGAATGTCATTATGACACTGGAGTGTAATAGCTGATCCTGAGTGTATGTAATGTGCAGCTGTGGGCTGTGGGCTGTGGGCTGTGTCTATTGTGCAGAGAAATCTGCTGTTTAATTACCTCTACAGCAGCACTAAGAACATAATTGCTCGTGTTTCACTGTTTTCCTGGATGATTGAGTTTCTGGCATTTCAGCAGGAACGTGCTGTTTCGCTCATGATGAATGTGCAGGCGGAGGTGGCGGCTGCGGCTGCTGGTGCTGGTTTGGGAAGAAAAAAAGAAAAAGTGGCTCTGGAATTCTGTCTGGAGTTCTGCTAATATGATGGAAATCGGAATTCCATTATCCTTGTGTTTTATGGTGTTTTGCGGGATATTGCCGAAGGTGTGAAATGCACGGGCATGTCAGACACGTAATCTCTGATATGATGACCGTTGCGATTTTTTATTAACTACATTTTTATTAGTAGAACCACTCACCCCGAATGATAGATGGCATGTTTGTATTCCTTTGAACTTATGTAGCTCTGTGCGATTTGGGAATTCCATGGAGCAACAGGGTTTTCTTCCATGATATGAAGAAAACCCTGAAGATATGAAGAAAACATATCTTCTTATCTGGGGTCGATTCTGTATCTCTATACCCTATACTTTATGCAATGTGAGATTGATCAAATGAAAAGCGCTTTACAAATCAAAAAACATTATTATTTTAATAGGCTTATTATTATTATTATTATTATTATTATTATTGTTATTGTTATTGTTATTATTATTCCTGAATTTCCCCCTGGGATAAATAAAGTTTCTATCTATCTATCTATCTATCTATTATTATTATAATACGAGAGGTTTTCAATTACATTAAGCATAGAGTCGATGTTTCTTCTTAGCAGATGGTCGAGGATGGACGAAAAAACACTATTTTGGTCTAATAATTGGAAAAAGACTGTAAATTGACCACAATTTAGACTAATTTGACAGATAGCCCACATGCGATTAATGCCTTCATGCTTACCACTGTTGTTGTCGTCATTAACTTATTTAACTTTTTATTTTCAATAAAAAAACAATTGACTACTAAGACTTTGGCGGGCCACAGGCCGCCAACTGACTAGGCCTGCCTTATAGTCAAGGGTTTAACCTTAACTTGGGCCTGCAGCTTTGTTGTCACATACATCCTCATCCTTAAACATGATTAACTGAATCATCCCTCCTCTCCTGCCAGGTGCTCATTTAAGCTCAGAGCACATCTTTCTCTTTCAGCCCATTTATAACAGTTTAGCCCACAGGGCAGGTGGAACACAAAAGAAGGCCTTTTAGCCTTTGCTATCAGCACCTCCAATCGATGAATGTGTGACCCGGGAGACAGCCAATGGCGGTGGAGAATCGGGGTGAGGAAGGACAGAGTGTCTCTAATTCATCAGGGAGAGCCGTGGTCAGGCAGCTAGCGTTCTTCAGCGGGCTAATGACGCGTGATGTTTTCAGTCTGTGTTTCTCTCTGCTTCCTGTGGTAAGAGAGGACAGGATTCCACAGGCCGTGCCACATAAAGAGAGAGAGAAAGAGAGGGAGAGAGAGAGAGAGCGAGAGAGAAAGAGAAAGAGAGAGATTAGGGGGGAGCTGAAAGAGAGAAAGAGGTGTGAAGTGACTTCACATAACAACATAAGAACAACGGAGAGGGGGAGAGAGAGACAGAGACAGAGACAGAGTGATAGGAAGAGATGTGTGTGAGAGAGAGAGAGAGAGAGAGAGAGAGAAAGAGAAAGAGAGATACAAAGATACCCAGTCAGCAGAGAAATGACGGCCCAGATCTGGCCCAGGTCTCTTTTCTACCAGCATACGGATGTGGCCCAGGTACAACTTTGTTCCCTGCACCAGAAATAGGCCGGCTCTGGCTTCCATTGCTAAGACTTATCTTTGCCATGAAAAGGCCAGACCTTAGCCAGTATCACATGATAAATGGTCCCGATATGGGTCAGGTTTGGTTTCTTAAGGCTTTAATGTGATAAACATATCTGGCCCACTTCAGGGCCAGATCAAAATAATTCCAAGTGGTAACTGGGCCACCACCACATGCTGACTAAGATGTGGCATTTTCATGGTGATGATTGGGCTTAGGTACGCCCACCAGAGCCAGTCCACTGGCCCAGGCTTGGCCTATTTGTGGCAACAGCCTGGCTTAGTTATGGGAATCAGATCTGGTTAAATTATGGCAGCAAGATCTGGTCATGTTCTACTGAAATTGTGGTCAAGATCTGACAACTGTACTACAACCAGATCAGGCCCATGTATGGTTGTATAGTGGCCAAGATTTGTTTTACTTAGACAGTCCAATGTATAGCTGTACTGTTGAGTGTGCTGAAATTCAGCTGTCTGTATGACCAGATCATTATTGCATTGTCAGAGATTTCATATTTGTTTGGTAACTATAGTGCTGTTCCTTTATTCCAAGTCGGATGCATCAACACTTCAAGATACCCAACTAAGGACTGTAATGACGTCAGATGTGTTCTTACCCTGAAAGTAATCTGTGGGCCAGGAGAAATGTTAACCAATCAGATCTGTTGAAATAGCCAATGCCAACTTCAATCCAGGCTGTGCTGGGTATTTATTTGCTTAAGGGTAGATCAAAAATTATTTAAAAAATCCATTCTAGTCAGGTTAACAACAATTTAACTAAAAAACATTTAAGACAATTATGAAAAGACCTTCAGGACTTGAAGTGAAGAGAAGAGAAAATGACTAATTACAAAAACACTTGGCTACCAAGCGTAATAGCAATACAGCAATCTAAACACATACATAAGCAGCCTAGCCATCAGCCTCTTGCCAATAAACTCCCACCAAATTACTCTTAATTGGCCACACCTGAGTCTAATTGGGTGTCTCCAATATATGGAGGATGTGTCAAATGTTTGGGGAGCTTTTTGGAAGTCATCGGAGTCTGATGCGCTACCAGTTTGCTTTCGTATCCATTTCTGTCCTAAATAAATGTGTACAAAAAGTAAAATAAATACGTCTGTGTATTTCTAAACACTGTTGGCTCAGTCGGGTTGGGATTAGATGACTTTATAGGTACTTTGAAAACCCCAAATCAGTTCATCCTTTTCAAGATATGTCACAGAATGTATGATTCATCTTGTCATTGGCTAGGACGAAATACTGTTATATTGTTCCCAGCAGTGGATCAACATTCCTCAGGGAAAGGTTAGGGCTAGTCAAATAAAGGGAGAGGAGGGAGGAACATAGGGTTTGAGGGGAGCCGAGGAATAGTTTTCACAGAATTAACATTTTCATGGCATTTCTTAGCAAATCCAAGTGACCCTGCAACTACAGTGCAGTACTTATTTGGGCTACATACCGCAAGCCAGAGTTTGCCAATAAGCTAACTGCCAATTCTTAACCAGTACTTGTCCCCCACATTCAGACCTACACTGGCCTAGTACACTCAGCCACTTGTGCCACCACAAGACCAGATCTGGCCCACAATTGTTTGCTGTTGGGAGTGGAGTGGGACAACATAATAACATAGAGAGAGAGGGAGCGAGGTAAAAGATGGGTGGATCGGCTTGTCTCCTCTCTCCTTGTTCCGGTTGAAATGAGTGTCTGTCATTGCACCTCCAGCCATGGGGGGCCCTGCCCTCCCCCCATGTCCTCAGGAGAGAGGCCTCTATGCGGGCCGCTGAGCTGACAGACCTCCTGCCTGGCCACTTTATCATCCAGCCCAGACAGGGCTGCGGGGCAGCAGGAATGCTCTTTACAGGGAGGTGCTGGGGCCTCTGCGGAGGCTCCTTTCACAGGATGAGGGTGACACTCTCCCTCACCTGCAGGGGCCTCGGTTATAAACCGTCTCTGTGGAAAGCCAAGCGTTAAGATAAGGTGTCTGATTGCGTTGTCAAGGAGTCTCAGGTGTTTTTCTGGGCTGTCCCTCTCTCCCCCGAGACAAAGGGACTCTGGCAGTGTGCCATAATGTACTCATCTAACGGCCATTGTAGCGGAATTAAAATGAAGGCTTAATATAAACATGAACATTGGTTCTTAGTTAAAAATACCGTGGTTTTTTTAATTAGCTGTTCGAACAGAAAAACACTTTTCTAATTAGGCTTTCATCCAGTTGTTGATGCTATGAAGAAGCAGAGATATGTTTATGAATTCTATCATATGTGGTTTGGTAATTGAGTAACAGATTTAGATTTCAGTTGTTGAAGTCATGGGAATGTGTGCTACCTCAGGGCACGCAGACACCCCAGTGAGTATGTGCCACAGCTCACACATGGACATACACACACACACACACACACACACACACACACACACACACACACACATTGGCTTAATGTAAAGATCCATGTAAAGATCAAATGAGCAGCCTACTTATAATATAATAATATAATAATATGGTCACCTCTCCTTGGCCTTCTTTAACAACAACAATGTCAGGTGCATTTGGCACATGAGAAAATATCTTATCATTCTCACTGAACCAACTTGGCATAACATGGGAATGCTTGTGAATTGTAACTGTCTAACTTCACTAGCAATTAGGTTGACAATGTGGTCATGCCTGGCAATGTAAAGGCCTTTGTATGCATGGCAGCCATTAGTGATATGTGCCACTGACTCCATTTGATGTACATTGGGGTGCATCATACAAAAAGGCTCGTGACTCGCAGGATACCAGAGTGTGAGGTTATTCTTAGTTGGCAGAACCTGTAGCCTTGCGTTAATAGTAAAGATAAGTATGTCCTCACCAATAGCAGCGTTTTTGTACATAGAGTGTGATACAGAATTGTCAACGAAGTCCAGCAAGTTTCCCCAGCAACCTCAGGCTAGTCCAGTGTTGCATTAGCTGCTTCTGTCTTATACTGAGAAGAGTTGTCTTGATGATAAATGCTCTAGCTCCTGGGATGTTCCGTCATGGGTGACCGTAGCCTCCACAACAACACAGGTCTGTGTGAAGACACTGGTTCCATGAAGGCACTGGTCAGATAAAGACAATGGTTCCATTAGTGGGTTAATGTGTGTCCATTTTAGCTCCACTCGAAACCGGTTGCATAGGTCATTGAGATCCAGCCAGTCCGACCAGACTCCAAAGCCCGCAGCACGTGTCCAGTTTCCCATTGGTCTTGTTCTTGAAGCCCAACAAGTTTCCTCTGTGCCAGTTGCCCGTGGAATCTTCATGTCAATCTCTTCATGTCCAGGAGAAGGGAAGCTCTGGCTAACTCCCACACTGCTGCATCGTTAAGCATATTAGTTAAGCGTATTCAGGAGATGAGTTATTCTTGTCGTATTTTTGTCACACTCACAAACACTCACACACACACACACACACACACACACACAAACCCTTAAACGCATACACACACACACACACCCTCAGTCCATGTCTATTTCATAAGATTCACCAGAGAGAGACACTTCAAGAGGGGTCTCAAAAAAGAACACACACACACACACACACACACACACACACACACACACACACACACACACACACACACACACACTCACACGCATGCATGCACACACGCACACGCACACACACACACACATACACACACACACACACACACACTCACACACACTCACACACGCCCTCCAGTCCATGTGTATTTCATAAGATTCACCAGAGAGAGACACTTCAAGAGGGGTCTCAAAACAGAACAGAGCTAGAGCCTTGAGGTTGAGTTAATGTGATCAGGCTCTATGAATGTTTCATAAGGAGTAATAGTTACCCATGGTGAGATATTTGCAACAACATGGAACATGATATTTTCTGTCTACAGAGGGTGAGAGGCATGGATTTTTGTTCACTTGATTGGGCAGGCTGGTGGGGGGGTTAGTGTAAGGGAAAGAGTGATGAAGACTTTGTTCATAGTACTGTAGCATGTTTAAATGATCATGTGGTTACCATCACTGACAATGCAGTGGTAAACTAATTAGGTTAGGTTTAGGGGGTTTACCGTGTTAACGATCCTTGTAGTAGTTAGAGTTGTAATGGCTGTTGTACGTAGGCAGAGGACTGAAATGTACGACTGGGAGACAAAAACTTTAATCCAATAGAATAGTCTTTACTAAAAAAAGGTTCGGTACACAGGTAGGCAGTCAACGGGTAGGCAGATAATCCAGAAAGGGGGTAGGCAAAGCAGGGTTTGGTACACAGGTAGGCAGTTCAAAAAGGCAGGCAGATAATCCGAAAAGGGGTAAGCAAAAGGCAAAGTCAGACAAACTATCAGAGATCAAAATAACCAGGAATACTCAACACTAGGCAAGATCGCTTGACACAATCTACAAAGACGAACTGGCACAGAGACAGGGGAACACAGACTAAATACACAGGGAAGGAAGATGAGGAACAGGTGAAGCCAATCAGGGCGGGGTAGTTAATCACGCAGGCGGGAAACACACAAGGGCAGGTGATGAAGTGTCTGAAAACCAGAGACAAGGCGACGAATACAAAAATAAACAGGAAACAAAAAATGAATAACAAGAAACAGAGACAAACATAAATTAAGGAGAAGTGCGAGACGTTACAGAGATGTAGCATAGAGATGTCTGGAAGTCATTTCAACCCCATTAATTGTCAGTTCTTAGCTCTTCCTCTCATTGTTATTTACTTGTGAGAGAAAATTATCAAAATAATCAATTATCAATAGCAGTTTATCGAAGGATGTGTCAATCCACTTGGAAGGAAAGAAGCTAATACACACTGAAAGTACATCAAACAGTCTCTTCCTTGCATACTCCTTCTTCCCTTCCTTCTCAAAATGCTTTGAAGGGAAAATCAAAGTAATGCATGGAATGGAATGAGGTTTGACACCATTTCTACTTTCCATTCCATGCATTACATTGAGCTCGTCCACCAATTTCTACCTCCACCAGACTCCCCTGGTCTGAAGATACAGTGCTTTGTAAAACTGGAAAGGGTCATTCTTGACATGAAGGACCACACAAACTGCACTCACCCACTGCAGGCCGTACAGGTCAGAGCATATTGTTGCGTACTGCTTTAGGGGGGTTCTGCATCTTGGAAGGAAAAAATCTGCTATCTTAGTTTATTTATTTATCTTATGTGTGCTCGGTGTGCATAAGCAAAACTCCCACAGTTTCCAGAAAGTCAAGGTTTGTGTCTTTATTGGGGAGCGGCGCGTTTCTTCCGGTGCCAAGTTCTTGCATTTGCCAGTTTGGCACACTACACACTGTAAACAGGTTTTTGCTCCTTTTAGCAGGAGTAAACTGTAATTGTTGTCTATTTGGGCATGTTCATCAGCATTACAATGAGCGCAGGTGTCTCTGAAGAGCAGTGCAGAGCCGTGTGCTGCTTCTAAACTCCGTGTTCAGTGTTGTGTTTCTGTTTGTTTCCTGCCGTAATGACCTAATGGGAGTTTTGACAAGATGATGATTACCATTGTATTTGTGTGTGTTTGCGTGTGTGTGTGTGTGTGTGTGTGTGTGTGTGTGTGTGTGTGTGAGTGTGTGTGTGTGTGTGTGTGTGTGTGTGTGTGTGTGTGTGTGTGTGTGTGTATGTGTGCGTGCGTGCGTGCATGCATGCCTGTGTGTTTGTGTATGGGTGTGTGGGTGTGTGCGTGTGTGTATGTGTTACAATGTAACAACATAGTAAGACCAGTCTCTTATTCTGGAGTAGAATTAGGGTTTCCTATATAGTGGAGTCATAATAAGGCTATCAGACATTGATGGATGGAGTACTCCAGGGGGATAGACACTCCAATTGTTCTTTCGATAATGGTTTCCTTGAAGTGAATTAATCTAACGTGTGTGTCTATGTGTGTGTGTATATGTGTGTGTATGTGTGTGTGTGTGTGTGTGTGTGTGTGTGTGTGTGTGTGTGTGTGTGTGTGTGTGTGTGTGTGTGTGTGTGTGCGTGCATGCCTGTGTGTGTGCGTGCGTGCTTGTGTGTGTGCACTATACACATGGATAGAGGCAATGGGGACAGCATTTGTTGTTGCAAAATGTCTACTAGTGTTGTTTGGTTCATAAGAACAGAAATAGAGCACTGAAAGAGTTCTAGCACCACTGTTGTTAAGGTGGGTTTCTTAATATCTGACCATATCAGCAGATGTCTATCAGAGAGCATATAACTGACACATGGTGTTATTTACACTGAGTGGAGTATCTGAAGCCGAGTCCTACAATCTCATAATTAAGGCTCAAAGAAGACACAAAGTTTGATTTTAGAACTCATAAATCAGGTTTCAGATGAGAAACAGTGTGTTCTCTAGCAAACAAGTGTTCTCTCGCAAAGATCCGATTGCAGACAGATATATTTTGAAGATGGATATCAATCAAGAGCTCTGAATCAACATTATAGTGAAGAATGCTTTGATTTCCACAAGTGGAGTTGCTTAGTAACCATCAACCAAATTAAGATCAAAATTGTGCAACTTGTCTCAGAGGGGCTCTCAGGCAGGAAACCAGCATCTCTATTTCATCTGAGTTCACACGCAGCAAAATACCTGTCATCAAATCGAGTCTTTCATGTTACTAAGTCAGGCTGTCTCGCCGTGGCTTTTTATCATGCTTCACCTGTTTTCATGTATGGGCACACCTGTGTGTGTGTGTGTGTGTGTGTGTGTGTGTGTGTGTGTGTGTGTGTGTGTGTGTGTGTGTGTGTGTGTGTGTGCGTGTGTGTGTGCTGTACTAGGCCAAAGCACATACACTGTAGCTCTTTGTTTACCCTGTTAACACATGGGTCAGTGCACTCCAGGCGAAGGGGGAATGATCAAATAATAATAGTTTTTTCATACATTATAAATATCACTGGCTTCTATGGTGCATTATTGCTGAGAAGAGCACATTAGAAATGTAACTAATGATGATATGATATGGTATGATATGACTGACAGCTAAATCTGATTGGCTAGTGCTACATTTGATTAGAATACTGTATCTGATTGGAGAGAATAAGAAATGCTTGTCCACTAAGAGTCCACTCAGAGTGTATCTTATCTCTGCTGTATTTTCATCAGGATTCCAATCTGCTGTTGTTGCCTTTGCAGTCCTGATCCCTTATCTCACATAGACATTACCACTGTGTTGCATTTAGACAACATTTAGTCTGTACTTTCATCGGTTTGGTCTATTGTGAAAGTGGTGTATTCCAGCAGATACCAGGTTGTATGGAAAGTGCAACAAGACAAAATACCCTATACTATACCGAGAGAGCGTTTATTCAAAATGAGTATACGCTATAGGTATTTGGTCAATTCTGTGGTAAAATACCAAATGATCAAACTATAGAACATTTAAACCAAGCGTGTGTTGATAAACAGTAACATATGACATGAACAACCATACTCACATAAACACATGGGCATTGGGAGATATATGCCCCAGGCTTCGCAGACAGACGGCATCAAGACTGAAGATGAACGTCATTATCTATTGAAGCGTGGCAGTGTTGCGGACAGAGGGAGATGTCAATATGAATACACAGTAACAACTAAAAATGTCCCACAAATCTATTTGGCTAATGATCGGGACACGCATGGCCAGATCCAGAGGATAAAATCGATCGGTTGTCCACAGAGGACCTTAAACAGCCAATCTCCCCTCAGAGATCTGAGGGATGGTGGAACACACACAGACATGGTGATTCCCTGATCACCTATTGTGATTGATTTATTAGTTGATTGATCAATTTGAGGAGTGAGTACTAAAGGATCATCTAGGGGGCGGACCTCTGATGGAAGGACCTGTTGTCTAATTGGAGCCTTTTGACTAACACATTCCTTTGGTATTAACCCTGTCCTGATTCTCACTTCTTCAAAGAGAATCAATTCAGGTCAGACTAGAATGAAAATCACTAAATTACAAATTACTTAATATTTCCTGTATTTCATATCTAAGTTGACTACGAAATAGTCAAAGATGTTGATGTTTCACCACCTTGTTTTCGATTTTATAACATTGTAAATTGCTGTGATTCCTTACATCACAAATTACAGTTGCGTGTTCTCCAATCATGATAAGCCCCTGGTGAAGATGTTGCCCCAGCAATGGCATGACAAGATACAGCCATGTTAGCTTACCAACATAGACTGTACAGTTCACCAGCTAGCTGAGGCAATATCTAGCGAACGTTAACATAAAATTAATCTCCCTGCTGCTAGAT
>NC_139669.1:11955523-11993023 GCF_951799395.1 Argentina silus
CTCTGATGGTTTTTCTCATTTGAAACCTCGTGTGCATAGCCACATGTGAAAATTAAAACTTTTGGTTTGTGACAGAGATTAACATGAGTTGAGGTCAAATATAATGGGTTCCATTTAGAGAGAAAATAGATATGATTATACTGCATTAGCTCTCTGCAAACTTTTGTTCTAAATCTAAACTGCACCGCCCAGATAGTTCTGCTCTCATTACTCTGCAACAAAGGGCACTTAAGGAGAATTTGAACTGAATTCATTCCAATTTGTCATCCCATATTGGGTTTCTGAAATTACTTTACAAATAAGACAAACTAAATTAACGTTGTTCACATCCTCACGACTTCTGTACTCCATTACTGTTTGTATTTGTTATGAGCTTTGCATTTAGACCAGTTTTTACTGCTTTTGTTTGTGACAGATTTGAACAAATTTGTGGTAGTATGCATCAACAAATATTCAAAAAGTAAGATTAAGAAGGATTACCATTCAAGTACAGTATGTCTCACAACTAGACTGTGTTATTGGTTAGTCACCATCTGTTAATATCTCGTTCTACTTTGATTATGTGTAGTATTTGCCACTTCATGAAGATTAAATAAACATATTGTAACATATAAGACATAATCTATCTTTACTGACCTTCTGATCTATATGAAGTGAAGAGATTGAAAAAGCATGTAAATATCTAATGAGATTTTAAGACTCTGTCAGGAAACATCTGTCATTACGTTGTTCTATATAGCATAGACCTTTCATGCTGTTCCACACTTCTGTCCTCAATAAACTATTTTTAATAAACAACTTAATTTTTTATGTGCACCAAAGTGCACCACTTAACTCAATGGCTAAGCATGAAGAAGACTTGTAACCTTGCTGAACTGCAGCATATATACATAAAACAGTGCTTCCAATGTATTACCGAGCAATCTCTCATCACAGTGTGTGGTAAACAATATAGTTTCTGCCTTCATTTGTCAACAGTCAGCAAGAATCAGGGGCTGAGGGTAAAATGAATACAACACATAAATTGTGAATTTGACATTTCCCTAATAATTCATCTTCAGATACATATAATGATTTTGTGTCTCATTTAGTATAACAATAACTGTGCAAGGGTACAAATGTACCACCCGTGATCAAATAAACCACATGAGACCATGGATTTCTCATTTTCTCTGTTTATTGTTGGCATATTGGTGTGTTTGTGTGTGTGAGAGAGTGTATGTATATATTTGTTTTGCACTGCATGTGTACAACACCTTTCATATTTGGCCACATTTTCTTTTTTTTCTTTTAATTGACCCTTTTTTGGTTACAATAACACAGAATTACCATGGATTTCATTCTAAATTAGTACCTCCTCCTTATTTATAGACATAAGTTTCAATATCCAAAAGTGAAAAATGAAATAATCAAAATGATGCAAACTCGGTTTCACATAAGATAAGGCTTTCTGTTTCACCGTAAGAAGAACTCCCCTGTAATATCACTTCTAGCCTTCTATAGCACTTTGAAGCAGCGTATGAAACTCTAATCTGGATAAGAAACCCACCAAATGGATAGCACGCCTTCAGAAAAAGTATATATAGATAGATTCATATATAGATTTATATTCATTTTGAAGCTTTTAAAAGAGTACAGTAAACACGTCTTCTCACACATGATATAAACTACTGAACGTCTCAGAATCAAAGGTGGAGGCCAACACTGTCAAGACCCACCTTGTGGCAAAAGAAATAAAATAAAAACAGAACTCAAAATAAAAAAACGAAATATCCTGTCCACAATCCTTCTTTATAAACTTGAAGTAGATCTGAGGAGAGACACTTGACCACACAAACAGAATAGAAAACAGTCAAGTCTAAAACAGTGGTATTGCATTTGAAATGCACAAAGATCTCCTGTACAACTGGCTTCTGCTGTGAGTACAAACATCTAAAGGGCTCAGTGACGGTTTCTGGTTTCAGTCTTTTTTTTGTCTTTCTTTTCTTCCATTTTGTTTTCTTAAAGATGTACATTAGTGCTGTAAACAGGCACACACAGATCTGAGAGGAGAGATCACCCCTCCTTGCACCTGTCCTCCTCCCCCTCCTCCTACTCCTCCTGCTCTTTCTCCTCCCCCTCCATTAGTTCCTTTTTTAACTTGTTCTCAGTCCTGCTGAGAGCAGTGGGGTCCTAGTATTGAGCTGTCCGTTTCGTGCCATGTCTGTCTGTCCGTCCCCCACCACTTTCAACCCCTCCCCAATTCCAAGGGTAGTCTCCAAAGGCCGGCAGTGTTCCAAAGAATTCCGGAGGGGAATGTTGAATTCCGGAGGGAATTGTTGCCCACGGAGTTCCACACGGGGGAGGGGGGAGGGTTGTCTCAAGCGAAGACAGCTAAGGAAATGGAGTCGAAAACTTGATGCTCTTTTTAGTT
This sequence comes from Argentina silus, assembly GCF_951799395.1. NCBI lineage: Eukaryota > Metazoa > Chordata > Actinopteri > Argentiniformes > Argentinidae > Argentina > Argentina silus. Next base: position 11,957,937 of record NC_139669.1, read on the forward strand.
TTTGTCGTTTTGACTGATTGTGCAAAGTCATGCGGTCTCTGGTATGTCCACGCGAAAGGAGCTAGCAAAACCTTTTCCTCGCTGCAAGCAGAGAACACACGCTGGTTAGGGGTCAAGTTTTTCTGAGAGAGAGAAGAAAATACAGTGCAGGCTAGAGGACCTTCATTCATTCGTTCAGTGTTATACAGACAGGCAAGAAAACAAGGTTAGGAAGTTCTCCATCAGTTCTCTGCTTAGATAACCATTTCAATTCACTCAGTGCAATCGTTCATGGATAATGTGCAGTGTGTGAGTATGGGAGTCTTGTGAATATTGCATGCCCAATTTATTTAGGACAGCAACAATGGGGCTTAACTCAAATGGGCCACAGCCAACCGAGAAACAAATGGAGTCGGCCCCTCCCCCCTCTCCCTTCACCCCTACTCTCCGTGCAACTCCCCCATCTCCCCCAGTCTCCGCATGACAGCTTAACAATCCACCACCAGCGGCTCGATGTCATCTCCGCTTGATTACGGTAATGACCGGCCCAGTATATCCACCACAGTCCTCCCGGCCCCGGTGTCTTGGCAAAACAAGTGGGCTCTGTGTCTCTCTGGCTGACTTTATCAGATTAGGTAGACTCAGTCTCTCAGTATAATAAGGATAACCCCCCCCTCCCACCCCCCCCCCCTCCCACCCCCCCCCCCCTCCCACCCCCCACCCCCTCACCCCCCTCCCCCTCTCCTCAATAAAGAAGCGTTGGCCCCAGGTCATTAGCACTACCACCACAGTCACTGAGTCTTAGACAGAGTGGGGGTGGGGGTGGGGGTGGGGGTGGTGTCGATTGGGGGGGGTGGAGGGGGGTGATTTGGGGAGAAGGCAACATCTTTATAGAGTCAGCCTAATTGGTATTCCAATGCAGATAGTGTGTGTGTTGATACAATAAAAAAGCGGGTCGGAATGTAAAAATGTTTCTCATGCTCCTCTTAACCACATGCTGTGGTTGTAAAATGATGCGGTAAGGAGCCAGCACGACTTCCGACAGTTTTGATATTTTTTCAGCGAGTTCTGTTGATGATGAAAGAACGGCTGCTCTTAAGGCACCGCTTGACAAAATTATAATTAAGCATTATCACCAAATTGCAGTGAAGAGGATGTCTCTCTTTGTGCCCCTTTGTGAGGGAGTTTAGAAACAGAAATTCCATGGGAAATAATAGCTTCCCAGCTTTTTCTCAATTATCTCAAAGGCTTTTTGATCCTAGCGCTGTGTAGCTCGAGTAAAAGCATCCGATGATGGAGAGTGAGAGGGTAATCTAAGATTACAAACAGTCCTTTTTCATTCCCTCTATATGCGAGGGAAGCATCTACTTTATTAACAGAGCCGTCTCGCCATAATGAGACAAACCATAACATAATTTCAGCACCTCGGTGATGTCAAAACTATCTTATGGATTCACGACTGAACTGTAATTGCTCATGGCATATTTAATTCAAGAAGCACATACAGCAGGTCCACTGATGGAGGGAGTGAATTGATATGGAAAGCTGTGGCAGAAGATACGACCATTACACGCAGAGAGAGATAATGAAGATGTTCGGAAGGAGGAGAGAGTTAGTTCAACTCTGACAAGGCAGGGTGAATTAGAATGGGTTAACCAGAAACCCGTGAAAAAGAATTTCATGGCACTTCCCGCCAATGGGAGAGATTTTTTTAATTTGAATCATTTTTGTTTTGTATTTTTTTGGTCTGGTTCAATTATCAGATCGAGATTGACAGTGGGTTAGCCAGAGCTGCCGTGCAAAGCGAATACTCACTCAAATAGGCTGGTTTGTAAGGCGCTCGCGTGCTAGACAGAAGTGCCTCAAACTCTTTCCTCTCTAGCGAGCCGTGGGCATGATGGTGGCTGAGGTGGTGGTTGTTTTGGTGGAGGTGTTGGCTGAGGGGCGTCTCTTTGCCAAAGGTGGAGAATGACTTATCGCCCGTTTGCTCTTGGCTTTCAAATACCTCAGTGTCGGGCACAGAGTCCATGCCGGGCACGTGCAGGTTGCTGCGGTAGTCTGCCGCCTGGCGCCCGTCTGAGGGCACGAAGGAGGGCATCCAGCAGCGGTCGGAGTGGCCCAGAGCCTTGCACTCCTCCGTGCAGTTAGAGAAGAGGTCAGCACCTGGGGAGAGGAAGGGGAGAGGACAGAGCAGGAGAGGGGGTAAGAGACAGGGGTTAATGGTCAACAAGGTCATAATCAGTTCATGTTCAAACAAGCCAAAAAGGACACATGAGAAACGCACGAACACACACACACACACACACACACACACACACACACACACACACACACACACACACACACACACACACACACAGTGTAGGCTCAGATCTCATATAATTCCTCATGGCAGGGTCCTGTCTTTCACCATGTGAGATCAAAGCAGGCTCCCTCTGATGAAACAGCACCGTGGAGACAGAGATAGCTAAACCCTTGCTGCACACACTCTATAAAGCCCTGCATGCAGGGAGAGGTGAGAAGAGTCACACTCTTCCTCATCCTACAGATACACAGAAGAAGATTCCAAGAAAATGGCTTTTATAGAATAGAAAATGAACCAAGGTACAATAGCTTGAATGGTTCACCTCATAATGGTGGTATCACATTGTTATGGAATAGGGAGCAGAAGCGGATATGATATAAGATTGCAAAAACACGTTAAATGGGATTTTAAGAGCAGAGCTAGCTGGAGTAGGGAGAGAGACGACGTCTATCTGACTTCTGCTCCCTATAGAGCCATAGAAAAACAGACTGAAATCAGCAGGTAGGGTTCAAAGGTGAGAGGTCACGAGAAGACAGGCCTGGTTGGTTTGGTGCGTGCTACCTTGCCGTGCTACCGTGGTTTATACATCCAATCTATGAGCGGTTGTGATTGGCTACAGTGGGAGATACATCACAGGCACATTGAAACCCATTAGTACCAAACTGTAAGAGCTACCTCCCACTCATCAGATCACCCAAACCACCAGCTCAATAACATTGGATTTACTCAGTCTGTCCATGCATTAACATCTCTTTTTCCTTTCAAACTGGAGACACTATTGTGACTAAATGAGTGACTGCAGGCAGGCTACTGTAAAAGGCCACTGCGATACTACAGTCCTTCAAAACAGAACAAAATGTGTCACAGGCAATTCAGGCAATATTCAAGGTTATACTTTTTGATTAACACCAGTGTTCGCTCTTCATTTATGTGTGATTGAACGGAAGAGAAAATTACATTTTGAAATATGTGTGTGAATGAGACGCAAGTCATTTCAGTGTGATTCAAGTCAATAAGATAGGCAAATATTATGCTACGGATGATCTCTCTCACCTTATACTGTATGACTCTGCAGTAGAGTCCATTTTGCATGTTTTTTTAAGCAAAACTTAAGTCGTTTGTTGTGCATGACTGAGTCCATGTTTGTGAGTAAAATCTTAAATGCAAACCAAGGTTATCCACAGCTAATCCTCCTGCATACAGACTAATTAGTCAGACTGCTGGTGTCCGAGTAAGCAGTGTGTCTGTTGTGTGTGTGTGTGTGTGTGTGTGTGTGTGTGTGTGTGTGTGTGTGTGTGTGTGTGTGTGCGTGTGCGTGTGTGTGTGTAAGTGTATGTGTGTGTGTGTGTGTGTGTGTGTGTGTGTGCGTGCGTGCGTGTGTGCGTGTGTGTGTGTGTATGTGTGTGTGTGTGTGTGTGTGTGTGTGTGTGTGTGTGTGTGTGTGTGTGTGTGTGTGTGCGTGCGTGCGCATGTGTGTCTTAACTGGTCAGCAAGGGGGGAATTTGCTTTAATACAAAGAGGATTAATTTGGCTCTGTGTCACTAACAGCTTGGAAAAGTGCCGAGCTTCCCAACGAGAGGGTTTCTTATTAAATATTAATGAAGGTCCATAAATACGCCATCATATTACGTGTCAGCACGCGTCCCACACATGAATGAGAGATGTTTGCCTGTTACACTATGTATCTCGATCTACCAATACAGACTCAACACACACTGGATCAATAATGCTTTAATCATCTTAAGTCTACCTGTGCACCCTTCTCTTCAAGAAAGGAAAGACTATATCTGTATCATTCTGGACAATGAAAATATTTTCAGAATATCCATAAATCAAAGGGTGAGGTTATGAATAACAATGGACTAAATGTTAATATTGAAAAGTGGACCTGGGACATTTAGACTCTCATGGAGCAATAAGACACACACGCAGTCTGTGGGCAGCTTCTCAGCCACAAAGCCAGATCAAGACATCTTGATATTTCTTGACATTTGAAGAAATTAGATCATTCCCAGACGTATTTGGTGTCTCTTGCAGAAAGAAAAAGGAGGAACAAAATATCGACCTGCCCCAAGTCGGACTGAAACTTTAATAAAAGCCTAAGGTACCCTAGGTCATTTGGGCTGTGGTACTCAAACGATTTTAAAAAACAAACATGTGTCACAGATTACAAGCTGGTCCATAGCTACGACAATATATCAGCCCTGACTTCAATATGCACTGAAAGCACTGTGTCAACCAGACTCGCCGTTATCCAAACAGAGATAAAGAGAGAGTGAGACAGAGAGAGAGAAATAAATAAAGAGCTTCGGAGTGAGAGATGGGTGCCGTGTGAATGCTCTGACCCCCTACTTTAATAACTCGTCTCCATCTTAGAATTCAGCACGGCACTCAAGCAGGGCAAACGCAAGTCTTGATAATAACCTTCATTTGGTAATTGGTATGCAGAGGTCTGAAAATGAATTACTGATCAGCGAGCTGTTACCACAGCGATAACGTGAACGGCAGGCCTAAGGAGGGATTCGCCACAGCAACCCTGGGGGAACGGAGAGGGGGAGGGAGAGACAGCTTCAAAGTTCCAAACAGTAGGGTGACTGTTTAGAGATAGACTTGCAGTCCCTGGTGTAGAGATACAGTAACATTTTCAATGCCTACAAAAACAACAAACCCCGTTTCACTGAGAAGGCAACTATTACCAAGGTACTGCAAGTTCCCTTGACCAAATTAGAATACCAATCAGCCCCTCTAAACACAAAAACACCTGTGATGCTGAAAAGATAATGTGCATTATGGAGACACTTAAGAAACTTTCACAGAAGAAAAACAAAATGATTAAAAGAACATTTAAAAAGCTAAAATGTTTTTTATAAAGAACAATGACATCTCAGCTGCTGTCGAACTCAATTAGCAAATAGCACAGCCCGACACTTTAAATTTGCAAGTATTGTACAAGCAGTGTATGCTAAGCCACGCTATCAATTATCCTAATCAAACAAAGACTTAATGCACAGCAATTAATCTGTTTAAAGACACTAAGCTCTCAGATAATTCCATAACAAAGCAACAGTCTCCTATCTCCATACAAGGGTACTCAAAGTCAAAAGCAAAGACTGTGGTCCATACTAGAGATGCCATGCCACTGGCTTGGAGCTTGGTCAAATCCTGAGTGTGGGAAAGATGGCTTCTGAGAATATGGTAGTAGTTCAAAAAAGTGCTAAAATGGATGCTGGCAATTAGTATTTATGGTTGTAGTTTACTGTATGATAGCACATAAGAACGCACTATAAACAAAAAGCAGTAGGCGTTGAAAAATTATTATTATTGTTAAAATTATTATTATGAAGCAGGTTCATTGGAGTAAATTTCATTAGGCTATAAAGATGTACAAAGCAGAGACAAAATGTAAACGTATATATATATATATATATATATATATATATATATATATATATATATATATATATATATATATATATATATTAAAACAAATAGGATAAATCCTTTTAACTTGGGCGTAGTCCTTTAAGTAGCACTCTAACATTGGCACATACGGGCTGGACCAAAGGAATCACACGGATGAATGAAGAGATAAACGCATTCATGGCTCGGCCCAATTGTAAAAGATCGTATGTGATCCTTTAGGTGGAGCAGATAAAAAGATGGGCACGGAGGAATGCGGTCAGGGCGGTGGGGGCTGGGTAAGGCTGGGGGGCGGGTCGCTCTCAGTCAATGAATGAATCGTCTGTTTGTTTGCGCCCGCAACCTATTTGGTCCAGTTCCCACACCGTCAATGACAAACCAATCTCGTTATAAATTCCGTCACGTTCCGTCAAGTGGGCTCTAGCACGGATCGAGCAGCGGGCCTCATTAACGTTGCATATTTACAAACAACGGGATTAAGTTCAGCGGAGCGTCATTGTCCCGAGAACATTTTCCATGTACAACAACACAATAACGAGATTGAGCTACAGGCTCGAATCAAGGACAGAGCAAGTTCACAAAACAGGACGAGAATCAATCATGAACAGGTTCAATTTCTAAACTCAAGGATATTGCCATATACGATTGCAATAACACTAATTACTATTTAAAGATTTGTTTATTAATAAATCCAATGCGCATTTTAATCTAGAGATATGACGAACCGAATAAAATGCATACAGTATGCGCGCTGGGATGAGCTGACAGTGCAGTGAGTGCAGTGAGTTGCTTTCCTTTCAGCACCACAGCTGACATGGACAGCGAACCGTAACAGGCAACCAGTCACCGAAGCGAATAACCTTCTGAATTCTAAACACACATGTAAGCCTTGACCACCACGCTATCAGTCATCAGTATGGGCAACCATTACACCACAACGACTATAATGGCCCTCGGCGGGGCATTGAAAGAAATCACAAAGGCCTATTCCACACACTCACAAGCAAGTAAGTTAATGAAAAAGACCGAGGGAGAACTTACCGGTATTGTGACCTCGATTGGTGGCGTCGTGGTCACTATCGCCCTGTTCGCTATCACCGTGGCCGCTGTCTTTCGAGCTTACGAGATCTGCCTCCTGGAAAGCCGAGCTAGAGAGAGAAGAGAACAGGAGAATATGGAATATGGAATATGTTTAGTCTATATAGACTATCCTGTGTCTTTATCTGTATTTTATTTAAAACGTAAAAAAAAAAAAACTAGCAACACTGTTCATCTTCAACATCTTATCATCATCGTCACCATCACCACCATCATCATCATCATCATCATCATCATCAGCAACATTATCATCACCATTAGGCCTACTGTATCATTATTGAATTAATAGATTCAGACTGGGTTTACAAGTGAGCAGTGACATTATGAGGTATTGACCCTGTTGACATGGCTTGTAGTTTGAAGGCTAATTCCAACCCATCTGGCATTGAATTGCCACACTCTGTAGAAGAGGCCCTACACACTGAACCACGTCACTCAATCACCTGGCAGCCATCAGGTGAGTGTAGAGTAGACCATTTCTTACCTGTTCACGCGCCTCGGTCTATCCACCAGGTAACTGAGCTCGGCTCGCTGATGTTTGGTCTAAAAGAGATCCAAAGCAATTTTGAGTTTAGGGAGAAGTAGCAGATAGTAAAAACAGGATAGTTATGCTCTCAAAATGAACAATAACAGGAAATAGTGTACATGACGATTATATTATCGATTATACCTATGTTGACAATATATCAAGTGATGGCTTATGTTCAACATTAAACATTGAATTCGTATTTTGAGAGGATTCGTTTTAGGCCGCTGTCTCTTTCGTAGGAACCATGTATACGTTGCCAGAGAGAAGATGAAGTGGTGCACCTATTCAGCCCAACTATAGACGGATCTTTGTTCTAGTGCGACTCAGCACGATCGTGACTGGTATGCCTAATGTGTGTGTTCTCACAAGGGACACGGCCGTTGTGCAGACACACACACACACACACACACACACACACACACACACACACACACACACAGACGCACGCACGCACGCACTCACTCACTCACTCACTCACTCACGCACGCACGCACGCACACACACACACACACACACACACACACACACACACACACACACAAACAACAGCAGCAGCCTCCAAGGCAGCATATATTATCTTTATGTACTGTATGCTTATCTTATTCCGGGAAAAAAGCACGGCAAAACCACGTTTGAGCAGAGCATAAACATGCAATCATTACTATTCCAATTTTAATCTCCTTTAGGATTACCAAAGGCAACATGTCAGCTACTAGTAATAATCATGTTTTGGTTGGACTGCCGTTCCGGAAATTAGTGACAGGATATGCAAGCTTATGTATTATGCAGAATAACAAATTACGTATATTTGTAAGAGACTCTGTTTAAACAATAGGGTGATGCAACATAAGAGAAACAATATATGAGTTACCTATCAAAGTGCTCGCGTATTGTCTTAATTTTAATTTCATTCACATAGACGAATCGTATGCATTGGGCCTAGCCGAGGACTGCTTTAAACAGGCACGTTGCAGTTATTACAGTCTGGACACGCAGTGTACTAATAGCAATTACATGCTTGGGTGTTTGGGGTTACGTATGAGAGGACTCTTACCTCGTTTGATAAAATGCTGCCGTTTGATATGATGTCAGGCTGCTGGTCAGTGTACCCTGTGACTATGGCCCCGCACGGGTTGTGATCCGTGTCTGTACTCCTAGAGGGACTACACGGCTTTAGGAACATGAGGTCGGTTTTGGCCGACTCCGGAGTCAGACATACCTGGTAGCAATAGTTCTGGTTTTGGTGGTGAGAGCCGAAGCTCCCGGACTCTTCCACGGGTACCTGGGCAGCCACGGCCCCCGTGACGTTTGCGCTCTGCACCAGCATGATATCGGACTTGCTGAGCTTTTTCTTGCGGGCTCGAGCCTGCCTGCTGCAGCAAGTGGTGCAGCCGAGGCAGCAGTCGCTCGTGAGGCACGTGTAGATGTTGAGCTTTTTGTCCTTCTGGCAGCGCACGGCCAGCACGATCATCGCGAGGAGGAAGATGAAGGAGACGGAGCCCAGGGCGATGATGAGGATGAGGGTCAGGTCCAGAGTGCCCTCCTTGGCCTTGGCGGTGCCCCTCTCCCCGCTGCGCACCTCCACCACGCTGTCCACCAGCACCACGAACACGCTGGCGGTGGAGGAGAGAGGTGGCTGGCCGTGGTCCCTCACCTCTATCAACAGGTCATACAGCTGGTGCGGGTCCCTTTTAGTGGAGACGCGCCTCGCTGTGCGCAGCTCGCCTGTCCGCCAGTCCATTCGGAACATGCCGTTCTCGTTCCCACGCTGAATGCTATAGGACAGCCGTGCGTTCTCACCGTCGTCTGCGTCCATGGCCACTATGCGGGTAACCAAGTAGCCAGGCTCGGCGGAGCGGGGCAGAGGCTCCCTCGCGGTGCCGTTCTTACCGAGCGGGGCGATGACCGATGGGGGGTTGTCATTCTGGTCAACAATGATTACTTTGACCGTTGCGTTTGAGGAAAGCTCGGGGCTACCGGAATCTTTCGCCTGGACCATGAAGGTGAAATCCTTTAGCTGTTCGTAATCGAATGATCTGAGCGCGTAAAGGTACCCAGTCTCCTCGTTGATTGACACATATGTTTTCACTGACATACCCTGAATATCACACTCCAGTATGGAGTAACTTATGAGCGCGTTCTGTCCAACATCTGGGTCCAAAGCTGTCACAGCGTGGATATAAGCACCTGGCACATTGTTTTCAGTCACATACACATCATAAATGGGCTGCGTAAACGTTGGCGCATTGTCATTCTCATCCGACACTTGCACTTTGATTGATTTACTGGTGGCGAGTGAAGGGGTCCCTTTATCCCTGGCAACTACAGTCACTGTGTAAGAGTCGGCATTTTCTCTGTTTAGGGGTCCGTCCGTCACAATGGTGAAATAGCTCCGAAAAGAGGATTTGAGCTTGAATGGGACGTCGCCGAGGATTTCTACGTGAATCTGTCCGTTATCGGCCGAGTCCTTGTCCGTCACGCTCAGCAGCGCGATGACAGTGCCCGGGGCTGCTCTCTCGCTCACAGACTCGGTCACGGTGCTGAAGGTGATCTCAGGAGCATTATCATTCACGTCCGTTACTTTCACCAGAACTTTACAGTGCGCGGGCACGGCGTTCGGTCCGAGGTCTTTCGCCTGAACGAATATCTGATACAAGCTACTGTCCTCAAAATCCACCTCCCCGCGCACCTCGATGCGGCCAGTGCGCGCGTCTATGCTAAACAGGTCCTTCACCCGGGTGGAGATATGATTACTGAATGAATAAACAATCTCTCCATTCTGCCCCTCGTCCAAATCCGTAGCATTCAGCTGGATTACAAGGGTGCCCACCGGCGCGTTCTCGGGCAGGCTCACCGAGTACACCGACTGGTCAAACACAGGCACGTTGTCGTTAGAATCCAGCACTTTGACCACCAGGAGAGCCGTGCCAGTTCGGGGCGGCTGGCCCCCATCCACCGCGGTCAGCACGTACCTATGCGCTGCCTGCTGCTCCCTGTCCAGCGGCTTCTCCAGCACCAGCTCGGCAAACTTGTTTCCGTCCGTTTGCGTCTGCACATCCAGGTAAAAGTAGTTGTTGGTGGTGATGTCGTATGTGCGCAACGCGTTGGAGCCCACGTCCGGATCGAACGCGCTCTCCAGGGGGAACCGAGTACCAGGGACTGCGCTTTCCGAGATCTCCACGGTGATGTCGGTCTCGGGGAAGCTGGGCGGATTGTCATTGATGTCCACGACCTCTATCTCCACGCGGAAGAGCTCGAGTGGGTTCTCCAGAAAAACCTCTAGATTTAATTGGCAGGTGGCACTCTGCTTGCAGATCTGCTCGCGGTCGATTTTCTCGTTGACGTACAGAATTCCAGTCTCCAGGTTCACCTCTAGGTACGGTGTCTGAGAGCTGGGCACCACCTGGAAGTGGCGCGCGGCGAGTTTGGTGAGGTCCAGTCCCAGGTCCTCGGCGATATTCCCCACGAACGTGCGTTGATCCGCCTCCTCCGGCACAGAGTAGCGTATCTGCGAGACCACTCCATCCGTGATACACAGCAGAAGGAATAGCACAATCATCGCCAAAGAACAAGTGCACTTGGGAAAAAATCTTATCCTTTTTTATTTAACGCGTCAATTCCCATTACCCTTAGTCCTAGATAAGTCCAAAAATGTATAAGGCTTTTTGGAAGAGGAAATCTTTCCCTTCAGTCGTCCTGTCAACCGATAACCATCTTGTTTGCGATGGTCAATGCAGGTTTGATTACCCCAAAAGCAATCTTCACTGCCGAGATCAACAAGCACTGGCTTCAGATGCGTCCCGTTCTGGCAGTAACGCACATTCCAACGATGCAGAGTGCTCCTTGTGTGATGAGGAGATTACTCTTAAGGCATGTATAAATTAAAAAAAAGTCATAATCCGTACAATGCACGTAAGCGATGCATTCCGTCATGAGGTTATTCTAATTATTCCTATTTTCCAAACAACTACTGTTATCTGACTTTTTGCTCTCTCTCTCTCTCTCCTGTGATATCCGCTCTCAATAGTGCAACACACTGCGGCGGTCTCGTCACCCACTACTGAATGCGCTTCACTCAACTATTCGGTTTTTCCGCAGCGCACCTCCCCTACCAGCCAACGAGATACTCCGACACCCGCAGACCTCTCCCCTGATTGGGCGGCTGTGACGCCTGTCAACACTGGCCAGCGCTCTCCGTGAAGTGACGCTTCAAGCCCTTTGCTGGTCTGAGCTGAATACCTGACGAGGAGGAGAAATTTGGAAGAAGTGAGGAAGTTAGAAATAATAGATGTCTACACACAGCTTCGATCTAGCCTCTACTGAAGTTATCCATCGAATTTGGTTGTCACCGTAGGCTATCATAATTGACAGATTACTTTTCTTGAGGGAACACACGTCATCAGATGAGATATTAAAATAGTTATTTATAAGACGCATGTAGACTATTTGTTTTAGGATTATATATGCTAATGGTTTGATATGTATGCAGTGAATATCTCAAGCAGAACAGCATTAACGTATTCTAGTTCTTGCATGATAAGTCTTCATTTAACCAAGACCCTCGGCACCGCACTCTCTGTAACTGCACTTATAAACCTGGGATAGAAGCTTTGAGGATGCGCTCTTCCGAGCCTCTGTCAACGGACGGTGTGTCAACCACAGACCTCATGCGTCCCCTAGCGGCTAAGAAAGGCAATCAAATTATGGGGTTCAATCTCGCCTCGAAATGAGACAAGATCTATAAATAGTACTTTAATTCCTACTTATCACCAATGCTTTCTATAAGACGACAGAGGTTACACAAGGTTTAGTTTTGTGGTAACGCTGTGTGTTATGCACTCGCATGCAGGCAAATCAAAAAGCATCCTCCAGCACTTTTCCTGCAGGGTTGTTCCTGACGTCAGACGACAACATAATACACATCCATATGCAGGCAAGCCACAGGCAGTTAAAGCTCCTCACACACTTACAGTTTTGATTGGAGCTTCAGTGGACATTCAACCAAACAGTTTGATCATTGTTAAGATGTTCAGGGTAGAAGGGTTGAAGCTATACCCTTCGGCCCAGATTTTAGCATCAGCCTAACTCTTTCCAGATCTTATCCACAGTTGGAAGAAACACAAAACTGACATTATATCAGTGTTTAGGAACGATTCTGAACCCACTCCTCACCAGGCATGGACTGATGAACACAGGTGATAAGGGGACCTGTTCAGGCTGCCAGAGACCAAGAGCTCCCCCTAGCGAGCAATAAGGGCAAAGCAGCCATTTTTCTCACTCCACTTATGTACTCTGATCCAAAAGAAAGAGGGAGAGATTTACTGCTTGGTGCTCCAGTGAACGAAGGCACATTGGAGAGAGTGGCTTCAGCAGCCAACCGCCAGAGCAAATCATAATATGCCAAAGGAGTGTAAACATGAATTGCCTCCAAGAGGAGATTTGCCTAAATCAAGTTGCATCAACTCACCAGGGTCTTGACGCGCTTTACAGTACATTCATATACCCAGGGGAGGCCTGGGTAGAGTGAATCAAGGCTCCCATGAATATTTGAGGATTATGGACAATTGCTGATTTGAATATATAAATCAGATTATCTCTCTCTGTTCAGAGCAATGAAAGGCCTCTCTTCTCCTCAAACTGTATTTTTTTGGCTGGAAATCAAATCTAAAAGGCTGCTGCTGTACTCATTCTTGGGGGTGCAATGTTATGTGGCTTTGCATCCTGGAGAATATGGCATGGTGACAGTTTGGTTATTGTTGAACGTTGTTGACCGATATCTGACACTTGTATCCAAAGCGACATACAGTACTGTGAGTGCAGCAATGTGTTGTATATATGTTCCAGCAGGAGTCAAACAACATGTTCTACCATCTGAGCCACAGAGGGCCGCACTTTGCACATTGGCATAATAACACACATTGCATGATGCATAAAACCTGTGTTGTTTTCTTGACATTAACCACTGATTTACAACAGAGTGTGTAGTCGTTGAACAACGTTTCATCATCTTTCTTCAAACCACAGATGCCTGCAAAAAAAAATACAATTGTAAGCCAAAGAAACTGTAGAGCTGTATTTGGTTCAATGTTTGATGGCCATATGCGTCAGTGTCACTCACGATTGGTCCCTGCCTGTCCCGCTTCCTCCAGTCTCAACGCACTGTATGTCTAGTCTCTCCCCGGAGGCTGCAGGCCCATATTGGTTTCACACCGTCTGGTGCTGAATGAGGCTATTAGAGGGCCCCTGGTGTTTGAGTGACGCCACTCTGACAGCACCATTCTGGACCCACATGTGTGTGCATGCATGAGTGTTTGTGTGTGTGTGTGTCTGTGTGTGTGTGTGTGTGTGTGTGTGTGTGTGTGTGTGTGTGTGTGTGTGTGTGTGTGTGTGTGTGTGCACGTGTGTGTGTGTGTGTGTGTGTGTGTGTGTGTGTGTGTGTGTGTGTGTGTGCACGTGTGTGTGTGTGTGTGTGTGTGTGTGCACGTGTGTGCATGCGTGTGTGTGGTGGGAAGGGAAAGGACATACAAAGCGCAGGAGGAGCAGGATATTTTGACAGTGGTATTGTTTTAATTCAAAAGGACCCCTTTTTAAAAAATTTAAACGTCTCTTCTGGAAGCGCGTGTCTTCAGGATGTCATCTCCTGTCTGTGAAATGGGATTGTGAGCGGAGCTAAATGAGTGAAGGTGACAGGCGGCTCAGGAAACACAGGCTGGGGCTTTTAGACTCCTCAGACAATGCAGTCAGTCTGTGGGCCTCTGTCACCACTCACTATTGGAGTGACAGTAGTGTTTAATCTCTATATATGGGAATAGTGCAGGGGCGGCGACTGCTCCGCTGAGTGCATACATGCAAGTGCTAAGGGCCTGTTCAGCTGCAGTCAAGATGCTTCAAACTAATGATGTGAAGACACGGCATTGTTAAAAAAGAATATTATTGACTTCAGAGTGTATTCACACCACCACACATGCATGCATGCATGCACACACACACACACACACACGCACATACACACACGCACACACACACACACGTGCACACACACACACACACACACACAGTCACACACACACAACCACAAATAGAATGCAGGAATGCAGTCATTATTTAAGTACAGCATTCAAAACGAAAGAGCAGCATCAAAGGAATAGATTCAAATGAGCCTCACTGCTCCGCGAGGGAGGGGAGCTTTCTAGTAGGTCAAGTAGTCATTTCTGTCCCTATTCTCTGTGCTATTCATCACGATTAGACTGAGAGACTGAATGCAATACTCTACACAGAGGTCTCACAGTCTCACCACAGGGGACAAAGGAACATTGTCCCCTGTGGTGAGACTGTGAGACGCAGTCCATAGATAAACTAAACAGGGTTCTGCTGTACCAGGGTGCTATGTAGAACCCTGTTTAGTGCTATGTAGAACCCTGTTTAGTGCTATGTAGAACTCTGTTTAGTGCTATGTAAAACCCTGTTTAGTGCTATGTAGAACCCTGTTTAGTGCTATGTAGAACCCTGTTGAGCGCTATGTAGAACCCTGTTTAGTGCTATGTAGAACCCTGTTGAGCGCTATGTAGAACCCTGTTTAGTGCTATGTAGAACCCTGTTTAGTGCTATGTAGAACCCTGTTTAGTGCTATGTAAAACCCTGTTGAGCGCTATGTAGAACCCTGTTGAGCGCTATGTAGAACCCTGTTTAGTGCTATGTAGAACCCTGTTTAGTGCTATGTAGAACCGGTTCCACATCAAGCCAACAGCAACAAACCGAAGAGCTGTAGGGAATTAAGCATGAGGTCCTGTTGGGCATGCAGAGACACAGAAGACGAATAACCTTACATCAGAGCCCTATAGAAAGGGGCATCAAAAGCATATTGTTCGATATAAAAGAGGCTGAACTGGCATGAATGGAAACTCATTGAGCTCCATACAAAGCTGTGTGACTGAGGCATATGTTTTGTTTATTTTAGATTATATTTAGCTGTCTCTTCTGGTTTGCCTATTCAAGGTACAAACAGAATCATATGATTATGAAATGTATAGTGAGGTACATATTGAAACTGGTTGGTGCATGCTTGTATTTTTCATTTCATCACTGAAGCATATTGAATGGATTGTATTGCAATATGGTTGAATTACAGTAAGAATCATTGGCCAGGAAGATATTTGAGCAGAACATACTATAATAAATATAATATTTAGAGGACATGAATAATGATGGAAAAATATGTTGTTATTTTCTTTCAGAGTGCCGTTATCATAAATTAGAGACAACTGGAGCTGAAAGGGAGAGAGATAGAAGGGAGGGGTGTGTTAGAGAGACAGAGAAAGAGGGAGTGAGAGAAAAAGGGAGAGAGGGAGAAAGAGAGAAAGAGAGGAAGAGAGAGAGGAGGGAGAGAGAGAGAGAGAGAGAAAGGAGAGGGAGAGAGATTAGGAACGAAGTGAAGGAGTATCAGTCAAACGCCCATACGAGTGGCAGCTCAGATAAATCAGGAAGCAACAGGGCCGTAAAATCACCATTTCCCAAATGAGAGCCAATAGCAGGTGTCTAAACCTTGATGGGAGGTCCCTGGCAGGGGGTCAGGTTGGCCACGGTGACAAACTACCTCAGGACCGACTGTACCTCTTACATACCCTTCACGCATCACTCAGGACCGACTGTGCCTCTCACACACCTTACACACATCACTCAAGCCCACTGTGCCTCTCACACACCCTACAGGTGTTACCACAGGTCGACTCAGGTGGGGACAACCGCTAGGTTTCCTAGTAACCCCACAATGGTCAGTTGGTGTTGTCACACCATGCTGTGTTCACTAGCTCGGGAAGGTACACATCTTCACAGCACCACTATTCTCTGGAAAGAGATGAATGGTAGCGACTGTTATATTGAGGTCTGCTTGATAGGTGTACTGTGTCATGTTCTCGTACACCACTACATTTTCACCTGGTGAGATAAACAGAGATGGTTGGACCAGACTAGAAAAAAACGTGTCATGAAAGTATGACCTGGATGATTTTAGATTTGGTGTGTTTTTGTGGTGTCTGTTTATCGTTGAGAATTCGGTAAAAAAAATGTCTCCTCTCCCATGTCATTGTTTGTTGCGCATCATTTGTCATTTGGATGTTGTCGTTAGCTATGTCTTGTGTTCTCGCTATTCCAGGGCAGAGGAGGAGCGCAAATTGCTTCCGTTAATTGTGTTACTTCACACATTCTGGTCGTCCATCTCTCCCTCCATTGCACTCTCGTCCCCTATCATCCCTCACCTCGTCCAGGTTCCAATTTCCTTCGCCGACACAGCTTGAGCAGAATCTGCATGCCACCATCACCACCGCTGATGTCCTCATTTTCACCACGAGCCACTTCAGCAGACAAACACTTCCAATTCCATTTGGAGCGAGAGCCACAATAACCCTGACCCTGAGGCCCCAAGGAGAAAAACATCGGCTAAAATTGCATCCTTGTCTCAACAGCAGCCAACCCCCCCCCCCATGCTACAAACATCACAATCATACACACATGCACGCACGCACGCACACGCACACACCACACACACACACACACACACACACACACACACACACACACACACACACACACACACACACACACACACACATACAAATACACCAAAGCTGTCTCCTCTTTCTCCCTCCCTCTCTCTTTCTCTGTGGCCCTGATAGTGAGGAAAGGCCAAAGACAAACCAAACATATTTTCCTTTATAATCATCAGTACACAGCCCTTTCTCTGTCCACACTCCGGGACTAGCGAGGCAATAGTAACTGATCCTGTGGTCGGAGGATCAGAGGCGGGAGGCTGGGTGAGGGGGGGGGCAAATCGATAGTGTGATTAGTAAGAACGAAGGAAAAACATGAGTCTAAAGT
Organism: Argentina silus; assembly: GCF_951799395.1. Lineage (NCBI taxonomy): Eukaryota > Metazoa > Chordata > Actinopteri > Argentiniformes > Argentinidae > Argentina > Argentina silus. The sequence goes on from NC_139669.1 coordinate 11,975,141, forward strand.
GGCAGAAGCTGAGCTGGGAGAGAGGGAGAGAGAGAGAGAGCATCCACAGGGCTGTGAATAATGGATATGAGTGCGGTAACCTCTCGTGCTACACGCTCACCCACAGATTAATTGAAAAGCCTAATTAGAGCCACGGTGTCTGTCCGCTAGCCTCCTCAGCCTGCCTCACAAACCTCCATGTTTACTTTACAGAGTGCAGAGACAACGCCGTGTCAACCCTTGGCAGCAACCCTGTCTAATTACTCTCACATTTAGCATTTATCTTAATTACCCCCCCCCACCCCCCCTCGACTTAATTAATTTAATCGATAATTAATTTAAATATAGTTTTGGAATTAATTATTGTTGCATTGGTGATAATTAGCAATGTTAATTAACGGGATGGGTCTGTATTCCTCTGTGTCTGTGTGTATCAGATTTCCAAACGCTTGAACTATTGTTTACCACGAAACCCTCATTATCTCCTCCAGACTCTGAACGATACTTTTTCAGCTGTTTGTTGTTTGTTTATGAACCGGGAGGAGTTACAACCAATCTGCCCGTGTTGTTTTGAAGGGCTCTATTACCATTTTAATTGTATTCAGGCATGATGTGTTTTTTTTTGTACTTTGGTACAATTTTGTAGGATTTATGGGTCATTTTAGCTTTGTTGTCAAACATTGATTTTGTGAGCGGATGATTTCCCTCGCTCCCTCCTTGCCTGCTTCACGTGTTCATTTATTCTGTCCGTTCTCTCCTTGTCGAGAGACATCTCATTGTCTCTCAGCATGTGTCCTCACTCTCCGTGGCTCCCTTGACATTAAGTCATGGACTTATAGCAATAATGGTTTTCCAGCTGCTAGTTGGCATACTGCAAATGGGGGGGGTAAAAAAAAAGTTGACGATCGATAGTGTCACCTTTCCGTTGCACATTAGGGGGGAATAATGAAGGGACAGACACCTTGCTAAGGGAAGAGCGGGAACAAAAGCTAGCTTCGGCTTAACATTTACCGTGCATGCATGTGGTCCATGCTTTGACACGAGAATCCTTATGTGGCAGGGGCAGGACCTCCTGTAGGGCCTGGAACAGGAACAGGAGGTGGCATGTTACAAAGCAATGAGCAGATACTGATTGGGAATAGCAGGACTGCAAATGGCCTGACATCTCCCCCTGTGCCTGTACATCACTCTATTAGAGCCTTGGTTTAAAGGCCTGAGCTTAAGCTTGACTGGCTAATCATGTTTCTTTTCTCTGGGAGTGTGGTGAGTTGGTGTCCTGGAGGAGAATAATTGACTCTAAAGCTGTAGCAAAACTAAGTATGCCTTGCCCCTGAATACTGTATGTATACACACGCAGGCACGTAGGCACGCAGGCAGGCAGGCAGGCAGGCAGGCAGGCAGGCAGGCAGGCAGGCAGGCAGGCAGGCACGCACGCACGCACGCACGCACGCACGCACGCACGCACGCACGCACACACACAGCACACACAGCACACACAGCACACACAGTGCCTGCAGAGTTAAGTCTCAGTGGCTCTGGATGGCCCGTGAAGTGGAGCGAAAACCAGGCTGAATTTAATGACATGTATGACAATTATTGTGCGGCCCTTGGAGACAGACACAAATTTAATAAGTTATGCGTGTGTCTGCCCTCCAGCCTCATCAGTAGGAGGGTCTCTGTGGGCCACCGAGAGAATCCGCTGTGAGGTTTTTTTTCGTCTTTTACTCCATCCCACCATTATGATAAGCTGTGACTTAATTAATTTAATAGGGTCAGGAGTTATTACCACCATAGCAGCCGTTTTATTACTTAGGAACAGCCCCCCTGCTTTATGAGTTTTCTTTTTTTAATTTCAAAGGTATTTTTAAAAAGATTGCTCACCGCTCGTCTCCTGGTACCTGTGATGCAGGCGGTGGACAGGCAGGAGAGTGGATTTAGATAGAGGTTACAATTTGGTGCCTAGGCTCAATATCGTCAGTGTGATTGACACATCGACCCAATGGGTGGTGAAAATATACTGTACTGTACTGCAAATGTGGATTTTTTGGCTGGAGGAGAATATGTGTAAAAAACATATCCAATTCTCCTTCCATTTCAGGAGATGATAGAAAACGTATACATGACATTTTTGATAGATTCCCACAAAATCAAATGTTGGCGTGTCCTGTATTCATCTTGTTACTGTAGATGGGTGTAATGGTACCTGTACGTTTCAGCACGGCGTACGCCAGCACACCAAGGTAATACAGGATGAGTGTTGAATCTTTGCCTTTCCCCTCCTCTAACTTTGGAATCCTCTTAGAATTCAGCTCCACATCGCTGACCCAATATCAAAAGCTACAGGATATCAATATTGACACGGAAACACAGAGAGGGTCCTACAAAATAGCTGTCTGCGCAGGCTGGACGGTAGTAGATGGAAGAGCAAATGTTTAAATTAAAAGGTGATAGTGTTATTGCTCCTGAATCTTGCCCGGGCGTCACATCACAAAGAGGAAGTGTTTGATCAATGAGTGAGGACAATCGATTTCTCTCCTCAGACATCCTGCGGAATGAGCCAATAGGAGAATGGGAGAATGGAGATAGATGCATACAGAGTTGGAGAGGTAGTGAAGCACAACAGTGGTCTGGACAGAGGAGATAGGCTCTTAATTATTTAGATCAGAGGTACTTGTTTTCCACAAATTCATTCCAAAGGGAGCAGCTCAGGACAAAAGTAGCCCACAAATACGAGGTCAATCACAAACAAATGTAAACAGCCTCAACCAAAGATTGAACAAAATGATATCTGATGGACAGTACAGTACGTTTCTTATCAGACCCGTTTATTGTGCAATACCCGCAAAAAACCGGCAATCCTGTACAAAGCCTCAGTGCGGTTAATCTAGAGCTGTGACCTCGCCCCACATTGTAAAAGGAGAGAGGACAATGCACATCTTAAGTGGTAAATGGGGTGAATGGAGATGGCATTGCAGCGCTGAGGACTGCCCTTGCCACCCTCTCAGGTCACTCATTTCCATGTCTGAATTGGAGCAGGTCGAATACTATGCATGTGATTCATGCATGAATGATTAGCACCTTGGAGGAGGCTTGACTGAGAGACGCACAGGGAGCTACTCTCTCTCCTCTCTCTCTCTTTCTCTCTCTCTCTCTCTCCTCTCTCTCTCTCCTCTCTCTCTCTCTCCTCTCTCTCTCTCTCCTCTCTCTCTCTCCTCTCTCTCTCTTTCTCTCTCTCTCTGGTTTTGCATTTCTACTTTCCACTGCTCCTCTTCCTTGAAACACAGAATAAGACTTAAAGGTATAGTTCATCCAAATTACAAAATGACATACAGTACTCTGTGTAAGTAATGGGAGAGTGAATATTTTATTTCTTCTTTTGGCTCTGGGGACTAAAGAGGTGTCAATGAAAATCAAGGAAGACATTACTCGGCTGAAAAATCTGAAAATAAATATCTGAAACATAGCCAAAACCTTAGGCTTGTCAAAATCAACAGTTTGGAACATCATTAAAAAGAAAAAGAAAAAGCACAGGTGAGCTCAGCAATCACAAATGGGCTGGTAGGTCAGGGAAGACTTCTATGTGGATGACTCACTGTGGATGACTCACTGTGAATGCTCACTATAATTTACCCTCAAACTACCAGGGGTAGTCTGGCCCTGTTGGGGACAAATTATTTTCTGTTGTTATGAAAGAAAAATATTACTTACTTACTAAGTGTCTTTTTTATGTTTTCAATTTTGGTAAACAACCTCTGTTGGTAAACAACATATGCAAAATATGTTGGCAATTTTAGGGTGAAAAAAAACACCAAAACAACGGTCCCACAGATCAGGAACACTCTCCATGAGGTAGGCGTGAATGTGTCAGAGACTACCATCCGCAGAACGTCACCAGCCGAACTATAGAGGCTTAAGTGCAAAGTGCAAACCACTAGTTATCCTAAAAAATGATGGGGGTTTTTGCTAAAACGTACCTAAAAACTCTTGCAGAAGTCTGGAAAAAGGTATTGTGGCCAGATAAGATAAATATGATCATGTACTAGAGTGATTATGGAAAGTTTGGAGAAAAGATTTTGCCCAAGATTTATGGCATACCACCTTATCTGTGAAACATGGTGGAGGGGGTGTTATGTCTTGGTGTGCCTTAAAGCCTTTTATCCAACACAAATTTCCATTTCTAAAAAAGGTAAATATAAGGAATTGAACTTAAACCATATTAAGACAAATGTTCTCATTTAATAAATAATTGTATTTAAAATGGTGGCTTATTGCCTCATATCCAACTTAAAACTTTAAGCCATAGTTCTTGATGTTATGCTTTATTCAATAAACCATTCATGTAATGCCCACATCATCCCAAATTCTCTGATAATGACTTGATTTAAATGACATTGATTGATTCAGGTATGACATCTCAAACATGCTAGTTTATGGTACATTGACTGATGAATGATCAAAGTGTGTCCTTGTCCATAGACTCAAGGTAAGGATTTTGTAATTTGGATTAACTATCCCTTTAAATGCATGATATGTAGGAGAGGACCAAGCTATTCAAAAAAGTTATACTATAGCATTATCTTCACAGCAGTGATATAAAAGTTAACTAATACAGAATCTACAGTGGGGTAGCAGTGAACTCAATAGCATAGACCCACTTCAATAATCTCTACTGGGGAAGCAGACCCTAAGGACACAGGCCCTCAGGCCCTGTCTACTGGGGTGTGGTCTTGGGGGAGCCATAGTTTTCCCTCCCAAATGACACCACAAAAGGCTACGGTTGGTCGGTCTGTCTGTCTGTCACCCACTGGAGCCTCCAGAACCACCTCTGATTTGAATGGCATTTGTCTATGACCTTCAGCCACCATTGTGCTGTGAATGAGGAATCTAATAAAGCAATACAATCAAAAGGCATTACCACTTTCCCATGGCGACCCATTCATAGCCTTTGTTGAGAGTGGAGGGAGGAAAAAAGTCATTGTGAAAGGGGCAATGGGATTGGTTCATACATTGTGGTACTTTTAAATGAATGTGAAATAGCCATTGATTCTTGAAGAATACAACTTATAATTGCTTCATGAGCTTCATTCAACTGTTTTACCCCATCAGAACCCAAGATATAAGCTCCATTGTTTGTAAACATTGTAATAACAATGTAATTGTAAACAAACACTGTAAAACACTGTAAAGCTTCAAATCTAAAAGGATCATTTTGATCTCATCGATGGTTAGTCCTTGCATCCATAGCTCTGTCTATGAATTTTAGAGTGGTTACATTTCTCCACCCCCATCCCTCAGCTGTTTACCAAAAAATGGTGGGGAGACCGCTTTGTTGTTGTTTTACGACAAAATTCTGGGGCAGATGTAGGTTGAGAGCATCACTTTTAGCCTTGCCTTGCTTTGCATCGCTCAGCAGAGCTGGTAAGATGGTCAAATGGTAAGACAACCACTGTGAGGAACAAGGTGATAATGGTGGTGATAATGGTGGTAACAACTGAGAAAAATGGATGGCCATCATTACTGCATTATACTGAGGGGAAGAGGCAAAATATTAGCACTGCGAAATGTGAAGTTGAAAGTGAAAGTCATTATACGGTATACACTGTTTTTTTGGACCCTTGGACCCGGGCACAGGAACATTCATACATAATCTAATATTTTCACACACACGCACACACGCACACGCACACACACACACACACACACACACACACACACCTTTCTCCTTCTCTATTTTCCCGACACATGCACACACACACACACACACACACACACACACACACACACACTATAAAATAGTAATGAGGGCTGGCAGGTCTGTGTTGGGCATATGTGAGACTGAATTTACGGCTTCATATTCAATTAGTGTTACAGTAGTTCTGGCCAACAGAGCCTTGGGGTGTAAAAAAAGTAAATAAAATAAATAACACACCATAATATAAACATCTCTAATTGCGTCAAGTACACACTGACCAGGGCCCAGTCTCAAAGTAGACTTTGAATATTGGGCATGTTGTTAGTTGTAATTCAGTATTTAAATTCTTTCTAATCTAAATCTTTCTTAGTCAGACCTACAGCAATTTCTACACAACCAATTAAGATGCATCTTTCGGACGTATAAGATGTGTCTTTAATGACATTGATGAAAGGGATGCCTTTGCTTGCATAACGATGTATGCCCTAACATTTATGCCCAATAAACCAGAAATCTGGCATGCTATCCACCAGTCACTGGAGATCATAAGGATCTCTGGTGAAAAGACAGGAAATTCAAAATGAACACCACCTCCCAGCTTCACCCAGCTTCACCTATGCACTAACAACAGCTTTGATACCTGCTATAGTGCTGTATGTTGGTGTACTGTACTTCAAACGACATGTACTCACCACTGGGCAGGTTGCTTAGGATTCAAAGCTTCTCTCAAAGAGCCTAAATCATACTCTTCAGAGTGATAATACAAACTCATAATAATGAACTCATGGAGGTCAGACTGCATATAGAAGAATATGCAGGTCAGTGTTCCATTGAATAGGTCTGTTGTGCCCCACCTAAAACCAGAAAATCTGTCCTAAAAGTCAATCCTGGATGCTGATTTGAGGGCTTCTAAACTCCTCATGTCTATGAAGGAATGTAATACCACACATGGAAATGTTTACAGACAGGAAAACATATTTAAAGCTTCGATAACCCTTATACTGTCACAAATGCATGTGTGATCCTGTGTTCCATGGACCGAGTGCAATCTACAGTACATTGAACTACATTGCGTTGTCTGTCTTCTATTCATCTGGGGAGAAAATGGTTCCCAAGAGTATGAAATAGGCTGTTTGAGAGAAGCTTAAGCAACCTGCCCAGTGGTGAGTACATGTCGTTTGAAGTACAGTAGACCAAGATACAGCACTATACCAGGTAATCAAAGCTGGGTGCTGGAAAACCTTGTCATTGCATTGGTGAAGTTATATTATATAATTATATTAGAGTGGTGTTGGTCATTTTGAATTTGCTGTATTTCACAGCTTTTGAGCCATAACTTCTAAACTTAAAATGTCGTTTTTGGTCATTAATATGCCCAGTTTAGACAGAGGCATGTCACAGTAATGTACTGGTAATTTGCCATTACTGTTGTCTGTGTAAACTGACCTGGGGTAGGGCATACCACAAAATCTTTTACCTGTGGCAGACGTAGTCATGGTCCCGGTAAAAAAAATGATCTGGGGTTTGTCTAAATGGGGTGGAGGTGAAATGCAGGTATGCTCATTTGCAATTGCATTGAATCCCCCCCCACTCCCCCCCCCCCCCCCACCACCACCACCACACTCCCCAACCCTGAATTGCACTGATGTGTGGAGTGACCTGCAAGTCACAGCAAATCAATGAGTGGTAAATGGGTGGTCAGACAAATACCAGGAAATATATTCTGCCATTTTACCGTTAAGTTTTATCAAAACAATATATCAACATTGGGTCAATAGACCAAAGCATATCCCTCCTACACATATAATTACCAAGTATTTCTGCTCAGTTCATCTGTGCACTGCCCACTCTCAAATAACTTTCTAAACTTGCGTCAATTAATCTTTGACACCGAGTTTCCCTTCACTCTAATGATGTGTGTGTGTTCTCCCAGAGTTTGCTGGCAGTGTTTGCTCCAAAGTGCATGTCCAGCGGTCTTGATCTTCAGCAGGGTTGAACACCTCAAGGGTGACTGTGATAGGCATGTTTGTCTTTGGGAAGCGTTTTCACGGTTTTTTCAACGGCGGCTTGTCTGGAACAAAACACTATTTTTTCTCGAATCTCGAATTGTCACTATTCCCATTACCAAACTGACAAGACTCATAAGAGTTCAGCCCCTCTGTTCTGTGGTGCCCTCAGCTGCCACCCCCACCTTGCCCCAGCCTTATCCCTTTCCCCGGTCCCTCCACTGACCCCGTCCCAGCTCCCCCTGCCCCCCCTCAGTCCCTTTCCATCCCAGTGATTGGCTCTGAATTGGTTCTTAGTTGGACGTGTATTAAGAGGGACAGGGGGGCGACCTTGGCTCCGCTCTGAACAGCTCCGTCTTTGTTTACTCTCTATCCTCAACCATTCGGCTGTGTTACCTGCAGTTGTTGGGTCTAACATCGACAAGATTGTTATGGTCCGGGGATAGGGAGATGAAAGTTCTTGTGACCCCTGCCTTCTAAACAGGTGCGTCAACCAAAATGCAATAGATCTCCAAAAGTGTGTGGCTGGTCCGCACTCTAAATAAGAAAGAGAGATTCAAAGGTTTTTTTTTGTATTTAGTGCAGACACACTTCCGGGGATAAGGAGAGTCACAATTATGTATGGACTAGAAGAAATGAAGTACCTGCAGGTAACAGCACAGGTACATGGCAAGAGCCTTGGTTTCTCTGACCAGACTTGGAGGAGCAAACACAAATAAAGCAATTGTTTTATTCTTTCACACTGTGGATCAGTCGCAGTCCCAGAGCAAGGCCTCTCCTCTGTTTGTCTGTCTGTGTGGTCCTTGCGTATAACTCTCCAGATCAACAAGGCCGAGACACCCAGGTGTGAAGCAAGCCACTCAGAAGGAGTATACCCTTTACTGGTTGGTGGCCCTCTGAGTCAGAGCTGACGGTCAATATCTGAAGACACACAGCCTCTTTTTAACAGCCGAACAATAACACAGCCAGGCCTGAGCCTCAAGGCCGCCACGACTCCCTTTTTACCAAACATTGGCATTCTGGTCATTACACCTTTGATTTTTCCAGGGCAGAGAGAGAGCACACATGCCATAGGCTGCGCTAGTGCAAGGCTGTACAAGCCTCTGTTCGCTTAGTGGCCAGCTGAGAAGTAATTGGTTGTTTCCGATAGATCATCGAAGAGAATCAATCTTTATCTGGACCTCTATGTACAATTGCATGGCCTGAATGATCATATAATTGACATTATGGGCCTGTAGAGAGTATCTTTCACATGAAAATAACACCCAATGTTACATGTAACACATACGTACATCTGTGTATGTACTGTGTATATTTGGAGGTGGGGGGGGGGGGGGGGTGGGGAGGGGGGGTTAGGGTGTTGAACCCTACAATCTGATCACGGGGATTCAGGAATCAAGCAGTTGTGCAAATTTTCCCCCCTGACGGCAAAATACTTATCTCTCTGCCTTAGATTTCAATCCAGCGGGCTCCGTGCTCACTAAATCCATAATTTTCCATCTGGCGGGAAAGAGAGAGAGAGAGAGAGAGAGAGAGAGAGAGAGAGAGAGAGTGAGTGAGAGAGAGGAAAAGGCATCAGCTCCGTACTTAGCTTAAACCTTGAAGGACATGCATAGAATCAACCCCACTTAAATCAATCCGCTGGTGCAAAATATAATTTCCTGCTTCAGAAAGTTTGTGAAATATGTGTGCGGAATATGAAACCTTGGCCAGAATCCGTGTGCCTGCTGTTCTGCACTCCTGACCGGAGAGGAGGCGGAGGAATAACACTTTGAGATTCAGGAAAAAAATAAACCGTAATCAGAAAAAAAGTATATTTTCCTGACGTGACTCCTTTTTTGAAAAGACAAATAATACCTCCAGTAAGCCTACTACTAACAGTTAGTATATCATAAAGCAAGTATCGGACAAATGAATCTCACACGTTATGTCTTCCTAAGATAATGGCGAACGTCAAGATGGTAAATGCTAAATGGTAGATGACTAAGCATTAGTAAATACCCCCTATGAGAGAGAGTCTCAAAACAGGGCTACCTATAGATGCCAGACACTGACTGGTCCTCAGTTGAGCTTCACATTGGAGACATTTTTCTTTTGTAGGCTCAATGCACCACTTACCAAAATGATCTATTACCGGGTTCAGAGGAAAATACCCCCAATGTGCCATTACTAACATTACCCCTGTTCCTCTTGCCAAAGGAAAGAAAATGAGAGAGGGAGAGGAAGGGTGGGGGGGGGACTGAGACTGAGAGAGAGAAGCAGTGTGTGAGAGCTCCTTCAGATGTTATTAGACCGCTGTCTGGTGTAATTCTCTTTCCATTGTGATCTGTGCATTAGCTGAGACCTCCTGCCAAGGGACACGAGAGAGAGAGAGAGAGAGAGAGAGAGAGAGAGAGGGAGAGAGAAATAGAGAGAGAGAGAGAGAGAGAGAGAGAGAGAGAGAGAGAGAGAGAAAGAGAGAGAGAGAGAGAGGAGTGTGAGAGAGGGGGGGAGTGGAGTGTTCAGGGGTTTGAATTAAGGAAGTCATTCAGGGAAAATTGCTTGTGTCTCTCTTTGATGCTCTGGGCTGTGTCTTGTGCAGCCATTAAAGTGGGTGGGACAAGTAATACATACCAACCCAGTGTGTATTAAATAGTGTGTCTGTCTGTGTGTGTGTGTGTGTGTGTGTGTGTGTGTGTGTGTGTGTGTGTGTGTGTGTGTGTGTGTGTGTGTGTGTGTGTGTGTGTGTGTGTGTGTGTGTGTGTGTGTTTGGAGGGGGTTGGGGTGGGTACATATAGACAAACCAATAGGACATCCATTACAGGCAGCATGAGTGGGCTGTGTGCCACTAACACTGTTCCTAATGTCTGCGGTATATCTCCAGGCTCTCTGCCACCACCGCGACACTGCTCCAACATCGCCCCTGCGGCCCTGGGATGCATCACTAGGACACCAGGATAATATCCCCCCAACGACGGGCCAGATTGGATGTTTCACTACTGCTCAAAGCTGCCACAGAGAAAGATATATTTCTGTTCAGTCAAACAGCATGTTTTGTGGCACTGCTGCCACTTTGCCTGTGGCATTTGTGGACACTCTCTCTCTCTCTCTCTCTCTCTCTCTCTCTGGACTGCAGTTGTGTTAGTTATTTGTTCGTCATGTTAAAAGATTAGCCATTGTGATGAGAGGGAGTCAACTCAAAGTGATTCGGGGTAGAATGCTTTTTAGATACAGTTGAATGCACATACGGACAGATGGCTAATCCAGTGCTTTCCATGTACCTTGTTTGTATCCTTATATGGAGACGGTTTCGATTCATGTCTATTGTATTTGTGCTCGAGCAGCATGTGGTTTGACCTCCTTTATTGAGGTGTGTAATGATAACGAATCCCTGGCAATAGGTGCCGGTTGTGAGTGAATTGGTGATGTTGAATGGTCTAATTATGACACGAGTTGTGGAAAGGGCTGTCTGACGCTCGTGTGTAATTATAGGGTACATTCTGACACTTTCCCTGATAATTGAGCAATTGAGCATTCACGTGTTACTCTCTCCTTTATTTCCTTCTTTCTATTTCTTTATCCCAGCCGAACACACACACATGCACACACACACACACACACACACACACACACACACACACACACACACACACAGACCCATATTTACTCCAGTGTGTTTTTTTCTTTGTCAGAACTCTTAATAACCCTTAATAATAGGATTGGTGTTGGCTGTGCGCTGGGGTATCGACGTGACTCAACCAGGCAGACAAACAGAAGAGGAGGTGTGCACTTTGAAGCCCTGAGTATTTATCTCACACAGAATTCCCCCCCCCAGCAATGAAAAATAACCACAATGTCTCTCTCTCTCTCTCTGCAATTTTTTTATTCTCACCAAACTGAGCGGCAAGGGGCAATAGAAAGGGCCTGATGGGTTTCTTATCTTGATTTTATAGACCAAATAACCCAACACAAAGGGTCCCGGGGAACCATATGATTCATTCAATTTATTTATGATTTATTTGATATATGTGACCCATGTTGTGCAGAGAGGAATGGAGAGGTTTAAGTATGGATTGGTTGGGTTTTGAGGCAGACAGAGACAGGGTCATTTGATGCTTCCTCCCTCTCAGTCCTGCAGAAATTGCCTCCACCGCCCAGGGGCATGCCTCAGATGATATTTGTGTTTGTTTTGTTCCCATATTCCCAGGAAGGTGACCTGTTGACAGATAATCTGTAGCGCCATGGTGCAGCCGGCGGCAGCCATTTTGAAAGGTGTTATCCTGGTCCCCAGCAGCTCTGGGTGAGATCCCAGAGAGTTTGTGATGAAATGTTGCCTCAAGTCTATGTGGCTCAAATTCTCTCAGAGGGAGTTAGTCACTGTCACTACCTGTGTTGTTGTATAAGGATATAATAGTGAGACTTTCAGGCAACAGCACAAGAGGTAAACCCAGCAAAGCTACAGAGCTTAATTTAAGGCCTCATTAAAGAATGACAATACCCAGACACTGTGACTTCAGGAGTTGACTCAAGGTTTGAATTTCAGATGCTACATAACTTATCAGAACAGAGACAGATGGGAGATACAGACATACAAGAGTCAATAAGATGTCTTTAGAACAATGACAAAATAACAGGACATCAAAGTAAGAGTCCCACACTAACAAGAGAGAGAGCCCATACGGTTGGTCCACAACACTGAAGGAGAAAAACAATCACTTGTTTAGTGTTCAGTGCATCCAATACCTATTCGTTGAAAGAGAGGTGAGTTTAGTCAAATGTGAGTTTCCCTAAACTGCCTCGGGCCTTTGGCTCACCCTGTGCTCACAGTCTGCGGCGGCTACCGCCGGTGACCTCATGCAAATGCTGTGCGTTCATGGGGAAAAAATATTGGCCGCCCTTAAACCACCTGTGAGGCGTCGGACAGAGGATTGGGCAGGGGGAACACAGCGAGTGAGGCCAGTGAAACGATTAGCGCTCTATGCTTTCTGTGAATATTCCCCACCCCCCTCCCACCCCCCCTCCCACCCCCCCTCTCTTTCCAACAGAGAGGGTAATTACGGTGTTCGGGGTCTCGTAGTTGAAGCGATTACCCCGTGACGGCATGAGATGGCCTGTGCTGGGGTGCCGTTGGTGCCAGGTGTGAGTATGGCCACGGGGCCTGTGAGACACTAATGAGGGATTGGCAGACAGAAACGTACACATCCGGCACTACAGAGCTGGGAACAACATATGGCATAGTAGTTGTGTTTCTGGACGTCCTTACCGAAGCATAGAGGATATCGTTTGCCATATTTAGAACTTCAGTTGAGAGACCGGGACGGTGGAAAAAGGTGTCGGAAAAATGTCTTGAGAACACAAAAACTAGCAAGGTGATTTTAGAGCAAGAGGGTAACAAGAAGGAGAACATATGAGTCTGAGGGAAAAAGACAGGAATATCGAGGGATACAAAAAGAGGGAGCCAGAGAGAGGTGAGAACATAGGGAGAGAGAGAGAGAGAGAGAGAGAGAGGGAGAGAGAAAGAAAGAGATAGAGATACAGAGAGTGAGAGAAACACATACAGCTGATAGAGAGAGGGAGAGAGGGAGAGAGGGGGAGAGAGAGAGAGCCATCAGGCAGCAGTAATTTGAGCTCTCTAAGTGTCTGGCAGGCCCAGCGTGTTGCTGCACTGCCGATGAGGGCTTTGACAGTGCAGCATTAATTTGTGACCAACTAAAACAAGCTGGGGAATAATGAAACAGTGAGGGAGCGAGGTGGGGGAGAGGGGAGGGATGAAGGGAGGAGGGGGGGTACGGGGGGGGCAAAAGGGATACAGCATGACTTTGCCAAATGTTTTAGTGTCCTGTATGAGCGATGTAATGGCTGTTTTATAAATAGAGGGGGGGGGGGGGGGGGGGTGAGAGAGAGAGAGAGGGAGGGAGGCTGATGACTGAGCATTAGGGTATAGAGCATTAGCGGCCTTAGCTCTGTCTCCTCTGTTCCCCCGGCGCAGCAGGTAGGCATTAGTGGGCTGACATCTTTTACACCGCGTTCAGGCCCCTAATGAAGTGATGAGGCCTTCCTCCAATGCCCCAGTGCTGCTGAGCTAAACACCATGTCTGAGCCAAGACTCTGCCATTAGAACAAGAGAGAGGCCACAGCCCTATCCCACTCCACAGCCAAGCTCTCAGCGGCCCACAGTGTGCTTGTGTGTGTGTGTGTGTGTGTGTGTGTGTCTGTGTATGTGTGTCTGTGTGTGTGTGTGTGTGTGTGTGTGTGTGTGTGTGTGTGTGTGTGTGTGTTTGTGTTTGTGTGTGACAGAGAGAAAAGGAGCGGAAGAAAGAGAGACAGAGTATGTACTTTGCATAGCATGGTGGATGTCTGTATTGTGTGTGTGTGTGTGTGTGTGTTCACATGTTCCTCTGTTTGAGTTGAGCTCCCTGTGCGTCTCTTTGATCCTGTCCTCCTCATCAACACAAGGGTGATGCTCAGTGAGGTGAGTGTGTGTTTTGTCTCATGTATGCCTGGTGATGGTAATGAACATGGTATGCAGCATGACTGGAGCTGTGATGTGTGTGGTATTAACTAACGAGCAGGGACCTAGCAGCCACCAGGCTCAGGTGACACGTTCCCTCCGCTCCTCTCCCCATTGTCTGATCTCACACAACACAACACAACACAACACAACACCACACCACACAACAGTCTGGATGAGACAGAGGAGGATCTGAGCCCAGCTAATTAAATACAACAGAGACGGTTTGCTGGGATGGAAGGAGGGAAGGAGAGAGATGAAGAGAGGGAGAAAGGGAGGGAGGGAGGGAGGGAGGGAGGAGTTGGGGAGGGAGAGAGAGGGAGGGAGGACTTGGGGAGTGAGAGACACAGAGAGGGAAGGGGATGTATAGGATATATACTGTATATGAGAGAAGCAGGAAAGGGGAGATGGGGAGCAAAAGAGCATAGAGAGGGAGAGAGAGAACTGATGAGATAGAGAGAAGAAGATGAGGGAAAGAGGGATGAATGGTGGTAAAAAAAAACACTAGACTTGACCCCTTTAATGAGGATGTGATGCACAGTGTTATCTGTCACCATGCCGACGGGGGTTGCTGACACAGGTTGTTGTGTGTGTTTTGATCAACATTTAGGTGTGGATTGGGGTGGGCCAGCAGCTGGCCTCTCGTGTGTTGGTGCTCGGTAGAAACCTGACCAAATCTATACGCAAACCTGGTTAATGGTAAATAATTTTGATCAGAAATGGTAACCATGATAAGGGCTCATATTGGCCTATTACATACAATAATGTATTAACTTTTGGCTTTAAAGGGGCAATCTGGGATTCAAAAACAACAACGTTGAGGGATGGGGCTAAAGAAATGTAACCACTGTCAAATTCATAGATGGAACTATGAATGCAAAGCGTCTTTGGGTCTTAGAAAAGTGCTAGCCTATATAGCCTACATTTGATGAATTATTATTATTATGATTAAATCCTAGACAATAATAATAACGATAACAATAACAATAATAATAATAATAATAATAATAATAATAATAATAATAATAATAATAGCCTATACATTCCAAAACCAGTCTAGCCCAGACAGACCAGAACAGCATGAGGACAAACCACGATAGCCAGAATATATTAAAACAAGAAATAGGAAATATAATGTCTTCTGTTTTATGCTTAATACTTTATTTGGACATTATATGATTTTTTTTCCAATACTTTTGAGGCCCCGAAATAGGGGGAGTATGTTTAAAAAATGTTGTACTTTCTAAATGGTGAACCCAATCTGTAAACACTCCCCCCACTCCCTCCCTCCACACACATTGAATTAAAGCTGAGAATCTCTACTTTGACCCCATTGTACTTGTTTGATTTAAAATCCAAACTGTTGGAGTATAGAGCTAAAAGAAGATAAAATGCTTCCTCTTTCCAATACTTACGGAGGGCACTGTAGATGTGGAGAATGGAGAATACCAAGGTTGCATTTTTAATCACTGTAGAGATTTCAGCTTTCGCTCGTTAAACCAATGTACGGGGAGCCTATAGGATAATTATGCCATTTGAGATGGTTCTAACTAACAACACCCATCAGTCTCAGTAGTCCACATTCCTGGATGGGGAGACAAAGAGTTTTTAGATGTCCGTTTGCCAGCGTCACCTCCCAGAAGACTTATTAGAGCCCAAGACCTCGTTTTTCCCCACGCCCCTCTCTCTGAGGGTGTAATTTGCGTTGGCACCACAAAGAAAGAGAAAGAGAGAGATAGAGAGAGAGAGAGAGAGAGAGAGAGAGAGAGACACACACAGAGAGAGGGGGAGATGAGTCTAAACTAATGTACATAAAGAAAAAAAAAAGAAAAAATAGTCGTATGCCTTTTGGCCAATCACACATGACAGCTCTGTGTCTGTTTCGCTGGCTAATTGAGAACAGGAGGGACCTCTTGTGTTCTTCATCTTCCAACAATCAACTTCGGGATTATTATGGTCTGTCTATCCTCTCTTCTCTTCCCAGTCCCTCTTCAGATACTTGAGTTCTGTTAGGCGAATGAATTATTAATCTGTGCCATCAATGGGGGGTATTCATAAAACTTTACCGTCAAGTTACATTGACAGTACCTGTTTTGATTCTAATTGAGGGGGAAGATACACAGAGAGCCGATGGATGCCAGTGGTCTCAGCTTGTTAATAAAGTATAGAAACACAGGCCTTATGGGAGAAGAAATCTTCTGTGAGAGAGAGAGAAAATTTGAATTTAAAATCCCCTTTATTGGGTCAGTTCATATTAAAGCAGTTCCACAGACACCTAACCACCCAGGACACCATCATCATCCCTGTAGGGAAATAATGGGGTTAAAAATTCAGCACCAGACCACCAGCACCATCAACCTTACATAAAACATTCTCCAGACCCCAGGTGCTCACAAACACAACTATGTTCCCAACTAGGTTTCTCCACCCTCAGATGAGCAGCCACCAACCTCATCAACATATCCACCAGGTCCACAGACCTCTGCCCCAAGATGCAATTCTTCCTGGGAGAGAGAGAGAGAGAGAGACAGACAGACAGAGAGACAGAGAGAGAGAGAGAGAGAGAGAGAGACAGAGAGACAGAGAGAGAGAGAGAGACAGAGAGAGACAGAGAGAGAGAGAGAGAGAGAGAGATAGAGACAGAGAGAGACAGAGAGAGACAGAGAGAGACAGAGAGAGACAGAGGGAGCAGTGAGCACAGCCTGGCATTAGAAACAATCCGCCACAGGCAGACCTGGCTGCCCAGGTTGTGTACGCTCTGCCCCCAGAAAGAGGTACGATGTAGAAACAGAGCTACAGTTCTGCACTGCACTTCTGCACAAAGATGCAGAAAAAAGAACAACTTTATATAGCCTAATTACACAGCACCTCAATGATTTTGACACACAGACAAAGCGAAAATCCAATTCCTATTGGGGGGGAAAAACCACACTGCACCAAACTGGCAGCCAAATACATAGCTTGTTGCCACAACCTTAGGGACAGCCTGTGGAACAACAACAAAAAACAAAACTAGTAGCCTACTAGTAGGAGTTGTTATTGTTACCACTGTTATGTACTGTTTTTATTTCCCTTGCTGTCATTATTGATTTATAAGTTCCTAAATGTGTGCCTTGGCAATGTAACATGTTTTACCAGGCCAATAAAGCTAATTGAATTTCACTGAATTCAGAGAGAGAGAGAGAGAGAGAGAGAGAGAGAGAGAGAGAGAGAGAGAGAGAGAGAGAGAGAGAGAGAGAGATGGAAGGAGATAGAGAGATTGTTTAATGTGGAGCTCACATACTGCTTGCTGCTGTACATGATCAATTGGAATGAGAGCAGCTCTACGGAATACATACAGTA
Organism: Argentina silus; assembly: GCF_951799395.1. NCBI lineage: Eukaryota > Metazoa > Chordata > Actinopteri > Argentiniformes > Argentinidae > Argentina > Argentina silus. Next base: position 11,992,650 of record NC_139669.1, read on the forward strand.
TTAGTCAAGCCTCACCTCTCCTCCTCAACCCTCACCCGATTTAGTTTTTATTGCAATGAATAAAATACACAAACACAAGGGGGTTACTTTAAAACAGACGCACACACACTAAGTGAAACACATAGAGATACATAGCGAGCATTTTCTAGACATGTTTTTCATGTTAAAATAATTGGTAACATGATTACATATGCAATCTGGGATTTGAGCAACAACAAAGCGGTCATCCTAATGTAACCACTGGCAAATTCAGAGATGGAGGCCAATCTATGGATGCCTTGGCCATCCATAAGATCTGAATGATCTTCAGATCTTGTAACCATGTGCTACTGTATAAAGTGTTCGTTTACAATTAGGAGAGTAAAATAAGATTA
>NC_139669.1:12000523-12093023 GCF_951799395.1 Argentina silus
TCAAGACAAAAAACATGGCTGACAGCCATGGTCATTTGTCTGATAACAACTTGAATTGAGTCCATCTTAATGCAAAGATAATAGTTTTTGGAATTAATATCTTTGTTTTTATAGGTCTCTGATTTGCATAGGAATCAACTCAGATGGACTCAATTCAACTTGTTGAAGACATTTTTGCATTTGAGCACATTTTAAGAGTGTCATAACAAATGTACTTATGTACATGAGGTATTTCTGTATTTCAATTTTAATACATTTGCAAACATTTCTAAAAACGTGTTTTCGCTTTGTCATTATTGGGTATTGTGTGTGGATTGATGGCAAAACAAATAAATGTAATCCATTTTATATTGAATCTATAACACAACAAAATGTGGAAAAAGTGAAGGGGTCTGAATACTTTCCGAAACCACTGTATAACATTTACAAACGGTCAGTAGGCTTTGGCCAGCTGTTGCCTATGAACATAAATATGTAAGGTACATAATGCTATCAGCTTATTCCAAAAGTGATGCTCTTAACTAGCTACACTAGCTACACTAGCTACACTAGCAACACTAGCTACACTAGCTACACTAGCAACACTAGCTACACTAGCAACACTAGCTACACTAGCTACACTAGCAACACTAGCTACACTAGCAACACTAGCTACACTAGCAACACTAGCTACACTAGCTACACTAGCAACACTAGCTACACTAGCTACACTAGCAACACTAGCTACACTAGCAACACTAGCTACACTAGCTACACTAGCAACACTAGCTACACTAGCAACACTAGCTACACTAGCAACACTAGCTACACTAGCAACACTAGCTACACTAGCTACACTAGCTACATAGCTATATGGACGTTCTGATGCTGTCATGACTGCTTAACGTACAGCGACCTAGCTAGCTCCAGACCTTTTCTGAGTTTTTGCGGTTGAAAATGTTCATGAGTAACGCTCCTTGTTGTGCATGTCGCCTCAATTGCGTGGTTTGTAATACTCGCTCCACACCGAGGAGAAAGGGATTCCAGTGCTACGGTAATACAGAACAGCTAAGCTATCTAACTCTTAAATCTAAATCTTTTCATTAACACATGGAACCAGTGAAAACATTTAGCAGGCTCTAAAAAAAACTGCCAAAGACTAGGAATGTAAATCCATAGTGCAAGCTTTAACATTCTACGCAGCGATCTAGCCTCATAGAATCTCCTCATACCATCACCACAGAGATGACTGACTTTAAAACAAGACTTTGAATTGAGAAGAACTGCCAGACTACTTGCATCATGATAGGGGACATCTTAAAGACCATAATCTTTGGAGGGTTTCAAAGCATCAGTTACATAACTAGTAGATGAATTAATAAGACATGCTTTCTTGTATCATGTCTTGGTTCAGCCATTTCAAATGACACACATTCGAAAACTTTTTGCAAAGTAGTGAACTACTAATATCAGTGCTCATGTCTTTTAGAATCACCAATCATAATATTGCATGAAATGAAATACTGGTGTACAATTCTATCACACAGGTATAACGCAACTTCATGTAAGCATAACTCAATTTTCAATTATAACAGTGATAATTGCACCGTGTGAACTTTGATTAACAATATCATGAAGGTGTGAGGGAGGGAGGGAGGAGGATGAGGAAGATTGCCTGCTGGTTGCCTGCGTAGCCTAAGGCTGTACTGAGACACAGCAGCGAACACAAACAGCTGCACCTGTCGTTGTCAGTGAAACAGGACAAGAAAGCAGATAATAAAAGAAAGTATTCAAAGGAAAAGATTACCAGACATCCGTCCTACCTTTTGTGTGCTACGCTATGCACGCCTGGACACATGAGTTGTGTGTAAGTATTTTGTGCGTAGGTATTTTGTCTGTGTGTGTGTGTGTGTGGGGGTGGGGGGAGGGGGGGGGGGCAAGGGGGGGGGGCGACAATGTTACCTCTCTCCATAGAGAGTTTGTCTTTTGAGTGTCAGCAGGGACTGAAATCTCTCTCGCGCGCTCTCTCTCTCTCTCTCTCTCTCTCTCTCTCTCTCTCTCTCTCCTCAGGGGAAGGCATTTTCCCCAAAGACTCTGTTCCCCAAGATTACGGTGATGAAAAACAACATATCACACCTCGAAAGTAGGCCACAGAGCGCACACAATCGATCCTCTTTCGAATCAACTTTTGTTCAGGATAAACGAGCGGCTTTTAGATAGGATTCTGAAACACAGTTCCAGGTGAAAACAAAAACACGAGCCACCCCCGCAGTCTTACTAGGGAGTTATACGTCTCCCTCTCTCATGAAGGCAGTTACAACTAACAAGCCTCTAAAAAAAATAAAAAAAATAATAATAATCTGTGTCTTCATATCACATTCAGACTTGAATGTAGTTCATTTGTGGTGGGTGTCAGCTAATTATACCTTGACCTTCAATAGGAAAACATGGTCTTTGGCAGCTAGAGAGTAAGACTAAAGAAATTTACCCCGAGGTTTTCAGGTTTCTTTCTATCCACAAGAGAGATGTGGAGGTGTTTGTAACTCCTCATCCCACCAGTCACTCCCCCCCCTCTCCTCTCTCTGTGTGTGTCAGTCCCCAGTGTGTTTTCTGGCTCCCCCCATCCCTCCTCCTGTCTCTGACCTTCTGGTGCTGAGCCTCGGGGGCAGAGCAACTGCCGGTCACCTGACCTTCCCAGAGTTTGGAGTGTGTCCCCTGGTGGGTTGTGTGTGTGGTAGATGGGGAGGCGGTGTGTGTGTGTGTGTGGTAGGCGGGAGGGGTGATGTGTGGGTAGTAGGGGGAGAGGGCGGTGTGTGTGTGGTAGGCGGGAGGGGTGATGTGTGGGTAGTAGGGGGAGAGGGCGGTGTGTGTGTGTGTGTGTGTGTGGGGGGGGGGGGGGGGGGGATCTGTGGCTGAACCATTCCTCCCCCCCAGAGTGTGCCCTTTAGTTACATTGTGTATGGAGACCACTCCTCACCATTGTAGCCAATATGGCCTCGATCATCGCCTCGCCACCGCTGACTGCTGTGGTTGTGACCCAGAGGAGCTCTGACACTCTATGAGAGCCATGACAGCCCGCCCCTTCATTAGCAGACCTGCTCTCCCACTCATAATATTGACACTGCCAGACGAGGAGTTTACGGCCGCTCGCCCCGCCGTTTACAGGCCCATCGTTTCGCCCACTTTGAGAGGGTGAATTATTGATGAGTCGGTGGCAGACGAGAGGTATGGGTACATGTGTTTTTGTTTGCATCACCAGGCCCTCAGCAGGAGGAGTGTGTGTATGTGTGTGGGGGGGGGGGGGGTTGAATTAGTGAATTAGGCATGGAGAGTGGAGAGTGCTGTAGGCAGCGAAACACTGATTTTAATTGATACATTAAACAGACAAACAGATTGCACAACCTCAGGACATGAACAAAACAGGCGCACAAAACAGTCCCCGGGGGAACCTGAGAAACTCTCTCCTCTCTCACTCCCTCGCTCCTCTCTCACTCCCTCTCTCCTCTTCTCCGCAGGGAGAGACTTTTATTGCTTTGTCTAATTTAGCTTGTGAAAAATAGTCACCTGTCCTTCTGCGTTTTTGCATTTTTCTAGGGTAGCAAATCGTGTGAATCCTAAAGTTATGGACGTCAGAAAATCTCATCTATAAACATGAGTCACTCACGGCTACAAAATTGAAAACGACTTTTCTATTCACCTGTAATAGTACTTTTCATGGTAATGCCTAAGTACAGTTAGAAAATGCACACAAGACTACACAGAAATGTGTTTTAGGCAGATATAAAAGCACCATTAGTATGATTCCCTGATTTAAATCAGATCTGAAAGTCTTGAATCTATTGAGTCATGGAAGGGCTCATTTTGAGGTTTCCTGTACGTGTATGTTTTGGATTGTTGTGTTGTATGTGTGTGTGTGTGTGTGTGTGTATGTGTGTGTGTGTGTGTGTGTGTGTGTGTGTGTGTGTGTGTGTGTGTGTGTGTGTGTGTGTGTGTGTTGTGTTGTGTTGTGAGTGTAGTGGCATGTCAGGTGTTAGTACCTCCACAGCTAATGGCAGCGTTAAATGGGAAAGCGCTTGTCGTTTGGCAGGGCTAATTAAAATGATTCATGCCAGTGTTGCATGACATCACTGCGAGTCAACACACAGCCCGCAAGATAAAAGGCTAAATTAATTAATCTATTTGCAAGAGACATAAATACTTTGTCGAGTTGAAACGAGCAACAGTGTAAACACCAGCCAATCAATAAGGATAATTAAAATATGGTGTGCATGTTGGGGTGTGTATGTTGAGGTTGTGTGTGTGTGTGTGTGTGTGTGTGTGTGTGTGTGTGTGTGTGTGTGTGTTCGTGTGTGTGTGTGTGTGTGTGCGTGTGTGTGCGTGTGCGTGCGTGTGCGTGCGTGTGTGTGTGAGTGAGAGAGTGTGAGTGAGAATGTCTGGGAGGGATTTGATTGGTTTCATCCATTTGTTTAAAGGTGCCTCTCTGAGCCTCACCTCTGTGTGAATGATATATGACACTGCTTTGGCTCATTTAATTTTATTCATTAATAATAAGGGCCAAATCAATGTTCACATCATTAAGCTTGCCTGCATGTTGCACACATAGTCCATGGTATGGCCTTGCCTCTGTCTGTATAGGACATTATTGTAGGACAGAGTGATTTAGGACTAGAGATCCCATAAAGCTCTGTGTTAGTCTCCATGCTCTATGCCCTTGTGGTCTCTAACCCAAAGCAGCTCTAACCCAAAGCATATTGCTGTCATCTAGCATTGGCATCGGCATCCAATGACAAAGGGAGGTGTCATTGTACAATGAGCTATATTACACTAGCAACTTAGCAAACAGGAAGATATGCAGTCTTCAATGTACTGTAGATACATTGTGGAACAGTGTTCAATTCCAAATTAGTTTTTATATTGTAATTGCTATGTGTTAGCTACTGTATATGTAAACTAAACATATTTGTTAAACATTTGTTGAACAATGAATGGACATAGATACAGTATGTGTTGTGCACTTACCTGTGCTTGAAATTAGCTGCCGATACTCAATTTGCGCACGACAGACATCCTGTAAATGTATTCTGCATGCATATTCATACATATTCTCACTGTATGATTATGTCATGGATGAGAGTCGCTATTCTTAGACACAAAATGGTGAGCATAGAGGAAACACAGCAGTATCTTTAACAGGTTTCATTTTAATGAATCAGTTTGTTTGAATTCTTCACACTTTCCTCAACAATGTGGAAATTAGAACGGGGGGATCTCATTAACTACCTTTGCGGCGTGTTGACATTTCATTTGCATCTTGCAAGACAACCCCCACATCTCTTCATTTCACACTTTACCCTTCCAATTTCCTCCTTCGGTACGTCCACAGGCTGACAAGGAAATAACGTATAACATTAATTTCCGTGGCTCTTTATTAATGTGCAAAAACACAAATGTCATTTATGGCAGCGTATTTTCTCACCTTTTTGTTTTCATCTGAGGATATTCTTACTGGCCTCCACCCGTGTCATGGTCACACGCTCTCCTGTAGCAGTTAACAGTGGCCCGTTGAAGAGGGAGCGCTGCTGCATTCTCCACCACTCGTCTCAATCGTCCACAGTATTGTGTAAGTGTACAGTACTCTATCTCCAATTAAACTAGAAGAGGAATCTCATCTGACTGAAGCTCTGCAGCCACTCGAGCCCAAATATAATAAAACACATTGTGGAGGAGATGAGTTGAATATTGCTGCTCGTATGTCTTGTTTTCTATCAGTACTGTCTGTATGTTAGTCCAGACAGTTCCTGGGATGAACCTCCCAAAAAAAAAGGCTGTGGAACATAGCATATCACTGCCTCCATCTGGACAATGAAACGACAGAGACCAGAAAACAACAGCAATGACAACAGCCCAAATGGGGGCTTACACACCCAGGCAAACTAAACCAAACCCATCAGCAAAAGCAAAGCGCACTCTGTTCCCAATTTCACTGGCCGGGGTATCAGTTTCTACCATCTGGCCCAGGCAAATCTCAAATTCAGCTTTTCTTATTCGGCCCAGAAATCAAACGGGCAGATTCTCTTAAAGCCTTGGCATTACGTCGGGAGTGGAACAAATGGGATTTCTCCTGTCTTTGATCTTTATTTTCAGAGGCCGCCATCTGCACGGAAATGCACGAGCGCGGCCCACTAAACGTGTAGACAAGCGAAACGCATTAATATTTAAATGATAGCAATTATCCAAAGAGAGCACGTGTCGCACACCGCATTGTGTAAAATTCCGCTTCTGTTCAAATTCTATTATAGATATGAAAATCATATCGGAGGATGAGGATCATATTCTATACACGGAGTGGGCTGTGTGACAATATTTCTATGAAAGCACTGAGTTAAGGCACACATTGTTGGTGTATTATTTTTAGCAGGCCCCCCTGACAGAATGTGCAAAGCAAACAGCAGCCTAAATGACATGGTTTAGTGTAATGATGTTATTCCTTTAGTCTTCTTATCCTGGGATATTTGCGCATTATCATATATAATTAGAGACTATTACGATCAGTGTGAGTGTGAGTAGTGTGCTGTGTAAACGGTGAAAGGAGAGTAATCTTTCGGGAAAGGTGGATGTCATATTTCCTGGATAGATGTGATATTTGCAATCTTCTCTCAGAAATACCAGATCTTTATCAGCTGGCTGCAAATCAAAGCCATTTTCATGTATAAATGAATACATTAGGTAATATCAGATGAAAAATGCTGACCGATGCTGCTAGAAGATATCTTCACAAACTATTTCTTCACACTGATGATTGTCGGCTATCTCCAGAAATGTTGTTATCTCTTCCTGATAACCCATTCACGCCCCCCTCTCATTTCCTCCAACTTTACGCAACATTCTTCTCCTAATGACTTCCCATTCGTTTCATGGCCATTTGGATGTTGTAATTGGCCCAAATCATCTATCCTCATTGCTTCCACTAAGAACAACCCCTGCTGTTTAGAACCCTGCCTCCTCCTGTGATGCAAATGAGGCCAGGCAGAAGCAAACGCTGGCAGAATGAAATGTTTCTCCCACACCTCATTAACCCTCCGAGGGCACAGGAAATAGAACCTTTGACAGGATGTCAGGGAACAGCTAATGACCCAATCAGAGAGGTCGCCATCGGCCAATTAGCATTAACCAAACGCCACAGGCAGAGGGGAGGGCACCTAAATGTGAGGCGACAGGGAGTTAGAAACAGCACCGGTGAGGAGCGCCCCATAGAATGGTTGATGGGGCCCAACATCACTAAAGTTCTCCATCAATACCTTTCAACTTTGAAATGGTATATTTTTCCATTGAATTATGGTGGATTCTTAAGACACAGAAGAACGCCAATAGGTTCAAAGGTTCCGTGCACATGATTTAATTCAGTAGCCAATCATTCTATAGAGATTGAGATTTCCATTTTGAAAAGCCCTCACAGGTAAATGTTTCTCGATGCTTAATCCATGCTCTCTCTTTGTTAGATACAAACCATACCTTACCTCAGGCAGTACAGTCCTCTCTGGTGTGTAGGCTTGGGAATCATGGAGCAGAACCACCCACCATCCACCTTCCTACCGCCACAGGACAACGTCCGCCCACAGGAGACAGCTCTCACCCAAGGGTACAGTATGTCATCCAGAAGCAGATCCTTTAGTTTGGCTAGGCGGCTTTAGCCATGTCTAGCTGCACGGTTCATAAATACTCACAGAGTGATATGTTAGTTCAGTCAGTTGAACCAAGTCTATTTTGCCAAGCGTTTTACAGCTGTACAGCTTTACCCTCCCCCTTAAAGAAAAGACACACGAACAACATGTACCCCTAATTGAGGCAAAGGCTTCACTCGCTACTCTCTGTGCAAATTGTTTGTTTTCTTTTGGCCTATTTTTGCTGTTCTTCTAACAACCCAATCTTTCTTCTCAGATCACTGAATTTGCCCTCATCATTGCCTACATGTAGAAAGAAAGGATGCCAGATCAATCATCAACCAAACAACACTGCATGCAAATTTCTTCTTGACACCTCTGACTAGTATTGTACATACAGGTGAGATGCTCTCTGTTCTGCTCCACATGTGAGGTGCCCTCCTTCCCCCAGAGATGGGTCATGTTCCACAGATCGGCTGTGCTTTGAGATCTTGTAAGCATTTGAAGTGCTTCAACAACACTTTGAACCTACATTCACCTGACTGTGCTGCAGATGAGGGGAGAAACTACATCTGTAACCCTGCATCACTCTCATTACTTAGACCTGAGGGGGGGAATTGTCTTTCTCTTCTGAATCAAGAACAGGTTAGCTAGCTAGCATACATACAGAACACCTAGTGAAAAGCTCCCTACATTCTTTATCCAATAATAAGCTGTGAAGAACTATCCTCTGCCATGTTTGGAACGAAGAACCGCTACTAATCAGGCGCCAAAACAATACTGCTATCCAAAAGAGAACATATGGAGGTACTAATTAAGGAGGTCCAGCTATATCCAGCTCCATCTAGCTCGCTTTAGCCCAAATGACTACTTTATCAGTTTACACTGAGATTGTAGAGAGGTGAGAGTGTTTGAGAGTGAGGACTTACCTGGGGTGACAGGCTCAGGCTCAATATGCCCCCCCCCCCCCCCCTAATTTGTAATGAGTGCAACAGCTGTCTTTGAATCCACTGAATTTACATACTTAGTTGTTTACTTGCACATGTTATTTTCTATGTCAGTTATGTTGATGTACAGTGTGTGTGTGTGTGTGTGTGTGTGTGTGTGTGTGTGTGTGTATGTGTGTGTGTGTGTGTGTGTGTGTGTGTGCTTGCTTGCGTGCGTGTGCGTGTGTGTGTGTGTGTGTGTGTGTGTGTGTGCGTGCTTGCATGCATATGTGCTTGTGTGTACCATGCCAAGCCAATGTAGAAGTGGGACAAACGTAATGAATGAAATTGACTGGGGACACAGAGAAAAGAGCTCCAGCAAAAAGAGGCCATCTTCACAGATGCTATGTGAAGTGGGGAATAAATGAAACATTACAATAAAAAAAGGATAAAACAAGATGAGAAACAAAAAAAGAGTGGCTGGTTACATCTCCCCAGCTATCTTGAGTCTACTCCCCATTGTATCTGTCAAAATGCATTTAGAAGAGATTCACTACAAGAACCGTACAAGTCCTACTGCATGAATGGAAGGTAGAGAGAACACAGAGGTTTCTCACAGAGCTCAGGGGATGCATTCTGATGACTTGGTGTTCCGAGAGGGCTCGTATTGTTTCTGCTAGAAGTAAGATGGTATCTGACAAAAAAAAAAAAAAGTTTTATTTGACTCAACTAGCTTTCTCTAAGTACCGCCTCTTTGGATTTAGTGACATCTACATGCATTTGGATAAATCGGTTAAGACCAATTATGTTGTTTTGGAGTTTTTGCACTAGCGTTGAAGGGGAGAATAAGTGGTGAATTTGAGCTTTCTGTTGAGTGGAATTGAACAGAGTTTTGGTTGGCCTCCCACCCCTACGTGATTAATTCAATAGTAGCCAGCGCTCAAGAGCTAAGAGGGTTACGCATGAGAAGAAAGCCCCCGCGTCTAATCTAGGTGGTCGCCGCCCGACGCACGTTGACTATTAGGTTAAGTACCTTTTAAGGATAATTGGAAAATGCAAATTAGCAATAATTGCACCAAGCGTGGCTATTATACCCATTGGTGGCCTCACTTTAGCAAATGAATTTAGCACTAATACTTTCATTTTGGAGTGGCTGGGAGATATGTTACAAACGGGTCCAGTAGAATGTAAGTATGACATTTCACCAATGGTGACCAGTCCCTTGTGTGTATTTCAGTTAACACTCCCACCAACATTGCTGAATGGATGAAACTCATACTCTAGAAGAGCTCTATTGTCTTATTGAGTCATCTCCAAGATGGTTAAGCTTAGGCCTTTTCAGTTGTGTGTTTTTCTGAGAGACCATAGGAAGGAAGCGAAGAGGTTGGGAGGTCCAACATACAGTAACATCGGGCCACGTTTGCTTTCCTCCCTCTACAACTGGAATAAGAAAAAAATACTAAATATTTTACAAACTAATTAGGAAGTAGAAGGGGCTTTTTTTCAGCGCTGCGCAAAGGGCTTTTGACCTTGTGTTTATCCCATTAGGAGTGGGCTGGAGTTCAATAAAAATTATTTCATTTAAAAGAGAAGCCTCTCCGCCCTCGCTGAACCGAGCGATGGCACGGTGAATCAACAGGAGATTTGGGAAAACAATCAGCAAGGAAATGATTATGGCTTCATCAGCACTATGTTCGCCAGTATCATCATTTCGCCCGCCTCTCCACGGACTGATTCACAACACAGGCATAATTAAGACTGGTCAAAACAACAACAACAATAACAACAACAGAACTGATCCTTCTTTGACTTTGTGTGGGAGGCAGCATACCTAGATTATTCCTTATCTCCAAACCCTTGGTCTGAGTCATCGATCTGGTCATGTGTTCAGCTGTCACGCCATCACAGCTCCACTCAAAGAGAAAACACCGGACGTATCTCATGGTTGTGGAGCCTGAGCACTTGTACTGATCTTCTTCTGTTTTGAAAATGTGGATTGTATTTTTTAGAGTAATTGTACTGGGGATTGTTATCTCCTCCGTTCGGCACAGGACTCCGTCCTCTGTAATGGTTCAGGGTCACTGAGTCGGACCTCAGATGCATGCACACACGCACGCATGCACACACACAAACAAATGCACATGCACATGCACATGCACATGCACGCAAGCACACACACACACACACACACACACACACACACACACACACACACACACACACACACACGGGTGAAAGGATAGTGAGAGAATTAGATTAGAGTAAAAAAAGAGAGCAAGGTATGAAAAACCTGAAAACGGAAAGCACATCTGAGAGGTTCACTCAATCCACCAGATAACCTACAATACACATATTCCATTTCACTATATATCCTCACACAATCTCACTCTCTTCACACCCTCAACACCCCCACCTCTCTCTCTCTCTCTCTCTCTCTCTCTCTCCCTCTCTCTCTCTCTCTCTATCTCTCACACACAGACACACAAAAAACAGCTTTTATAGTAACTGGCTACTTTTAGAGGTTCTTATTTGCACTGTATAAATGAGCACCTGCTTCATTTCATATGCAATGTGACTGGCTAAAAAAGCTGGTTATCTGACCCATCTATACTGTTTTTCGTTGCAAAACTTGCAAAACTTGTTGTGTGCTCCATCACGGCTATAGTGCCCCTGCCAGCATCATTTCACCTCCATCCAAGAGACACCACACCAAGAAGGCAAGCCCTGGGGTCTGCCCGAATGGACGTGGTTTTGTCTTGTGGAAACAAGACTCTCACATCGTCTGCTTACACCCCTTGATGCCTCGTTCTGTGAGCTGTGCACTCTGCTGGATACTGACATAGTCGGACGGAGGGTCAGGTATGTGAAGGGCATCATCGCTGTGGAGCCTCTTGATGCCTCGCCGTACGCTTCGATGGCGTCCCTCAGGACTACTCATGTACTAGGAAAGCTGAACACAGGAGTGGACTTACTGTCGCAGAAAGGACCCCTTCCAAAAGGTTTGGAGATGCACAATGTCAGTTATTCTTCAAGGTCACAGATCATTGTGCTCCACTTGGCACAGATGCTCTTGCCCACCAGTGGCCATGTGCGCTCCTGTATGCTTACCCTCCAGTGAGCCTAATTCCTCCGACACTCCTCCCTACTCCTGATAGCCCTGAATTGGCTAACACAGCAATAAAGCTACCCAATGGGTCTACATGAAGGGTTTATGGATGACCCCATACCGTTAATGTAAATGTACATTTTCCCTTATTAACACAATGAGACGTTGATGTTCGTAATAATAAGCTGTCCAGTTGGTAATGTTGCTCTGTAATGTAATCGTTTGTTGGTGGAGAATGAATCAACTGGCCTACTTAACGTAGCAATACTCTATATTATACTTTTATATACAGTAAATGATAACTTCAAACGAAAAAGTCAAACTACTTTAATTAGGTGTTTTGTATCACAGTTGTTCAGTGAGTTGGCTCTTCTTCTATTGGAAGAAACAATTGCACATGCACATGCACATGACAGGAAACTGCATGGAAATCATCCATAAAGAATATAATATCGGACCCATTGGGTAGCTTATTACTGTTACATTCACTGGTAGCATACATACCGATACTACTGTAGGTAGCCTACTGACTGATACTACTGTAGGTAGCCTACTGACTGATACTACTGTAGGTAGCCTACTGACTGATACTACTGTAGGTAGCCTACTGACTGATACTGCTGTAGGTAGCCTACTGACTGATACTACTGTAGGTAGCCTACTGACTGATACTGCTGTAGGTAGCCTACTGACTGATACTGCTGTAGGTAGCCTACTGACTGATACTACTGTAGGTAGCCTACTGACTGAGTTACCATGGTCTTAGTTGGAGGTTAAGACAAGGTACAAGGATAGAACTAAATGGAAACAGGTTATATAGCATTTTCCTGCTCTGATACCACCTTGTGTCATATAAACTACCTTCAAGTTTTCATACAAAATAATTACATGGGCACTACAGTCCAACTTACCTTGTAATAACATAATAACTGTATTGTTACTGGTAACTATAGGTAGTTACTGGCTACCATTATTATAATTACCATGTTATTACCTACTTATTCTGAGCTGTAATGCAAAGTGCTACCAACATGTCTATAACAGGAGCCTATTTCCATAAATACATCAATAAAGAAAACATATTATTCCTATAGGTACACTGAGGTGACAGAGAGATGTTTTTAGTTTTTTTTATGATTGACATTGCGTGTATTTCTCTCACTCCAGCTTTGGGTGTGATGCGTGGGCTTGGCCAAACCATGTTTCATGAGGGAGAGGCAATTTTCTGAGAGAGGGGACTCCGGGGATAACACTTCCTCAAAAGCCAATTCTTCTCAAGTTCCCTCTAAACCGCTACCAAAACAATCTGATATTTACTCTCCGGAATTAGAAAAAAAGAAAGAAAGAGAGCGCTACTAGCTTTACCATAAATCAAACAGAGGGGGAGCTGAGGGGAAAGTACAAAGAGGGACGCTTTGAAAGTGTTTCTCATTCACACTCGGCTAATGAGAAGTGAAAGGCCTACTGCGGATTAAACAATCCGCCGTTTGGTTTGTGTTTGAGCGCTGGTTCCTATTCTTTCCTCCCTCTTTGCACTCTGTTTCAACATTGTAATTCAATGACTGCCTCCAAAAGGGGCCTGTTTCGATGGGACAATTATGGACTAATGGGAACATTGGCCTCTCTCTCCTGCTCTCTGAGGGGAACAGCCTCTCTCTGTGGAAATGATCCTGAAGGACAGTCCTCAAAACAGACTCTAATACCCTGTTAACGCAGTGTGTGTGTGTGTGTGTGTGTGTGTGTGTGTGTGTGTGTGTGTGTGTGTGTGTGTGTGTGTGTGTGTGTGTCTGTGCACATGTGTGCGTGTGTGTGTGTGTGTCTGTGCACATGTGTGCATGTGTGTTTGTGTGTGCGGGTGCACTGTACCCCTGTGTTTACTCTGACTGTGGGCCCTAAGCCGCTGGAGATGAGCAAGATGTCAACATGGCGGGAGAACAGTGCGCTCTGCCTTTGAAGACGGAAGATGGAGGGATTAGGTATCCTTAGATGAAAGCCTCAGTCAATACAGAGAGATAGAAAAACATAACGAGGATGAGTAACAGCCCACTTAATGCAAAACTGCAGCTGCATCGATTTGCTCTCAAATGACGGCGACAGGATGAAGCCCCGGGATCGATAATGTGTGAGTTAGCATGCACTTCGCTACATATCACCACCTTGTCATATCCACCGCATCTCCTCACCTGATACATTAGGCCATGCAGGCAGTGCTCCGGGGGAAACACCCCCTTCAGTCTTCTCTGTCTCTGACTGACTGCTTGGAGGAATGATATCACAACGAGACGCATTTATCATATTGATTACCACTGTAAGATAACACTTCTGTGTTCTTTTGAGTCCCTTTTCCCGAAGACAATAACTAATGGAAGTGATGTGAGGACGTAGGGGTGAGCAGGGATATTGAACAGTGCTGTACGGCGTTATAGAATAACTTAGCTCAGACGACACTATGCAACTACATGGAGCTAATCGATTAGATTGGGTCTGAGGAGGCAAAGAGAATGTCATGTTGATTTGTTGTATGTCAGTTTGCACATTCATCTATGTGTACTTCACAGAAAACTGTTTTTGCTCCTGCTTATGTTACAATATTCTGGGAATCAATTAAACAATTCCTTCATGTTTGTCATACAGTACACTCACTCTCACTTCAATAACATAAATCAGAATGTGAAAAAAAGCGGAATATTCTAAACGACACATTGTACACATATTGGCATCCAACCATTCTTTACACATCATTGCAGTAGTTTCCACACGAAAGCGCCAGCACCCTGGGGCCTATGTGCTCACGGTAGGGGATGAGTGTGAGCGCGGAGCGAGGAGCCCAATGCCTGCGAGACACGACATAAACGGCCAGACAAACAGGCTCAGTGTTGTTTTCCCCTCCGCCGAGGTGAGACATATAAAGATGAACATGGCAGGCGGGAAAGGCGGGAGTGACAGTGGCAGCAGCAGCCCGCCTGGGGGGACAAGAGAGACGGCCTAGGAGAGAGGAGGATGGGGGGGTAGGGGGGGATCGGGAGGGAGGGGGGGGGGGGGGGGGTAGGTTTAGTATGGGTGTCAAACCCACAGGCAAGGAAGGAAGCAATCAGACGAGTCAAACTGAGCACATACGGTGATTTAATACACTCGTATACACACACAAACAGACATAAAACAGGCACACGCACACACACACTGATAAACTTGCACACTCACATTCAGTGAACATTGAGTGAGCGTCCACGAGTTTGGACAGTGTGTCTCTGTGAAACACTGAATAAATAAGTGGCCGTGTTTAATGCACTCACACGCTACTTCAACAGAAATATCTTAGTTTAGCCCCGCCGTCTGTTCACGGTAAGCTTGCTGCTTTATCTTGCCCGTGCATGATGAGTCTCCTGACGCAGATTCAACAACAATCTTTTTAAAGTAATTATGGTGAGTTAATGCGATATGAGCATCTGTACGCTCTGCCAAACACTGTCTGTCCCCCACCACTACCCCTATACGCGTGCAGCACACACACACACACACACACACACACACACACACACACACACACACACACACACACACACTCCCTCAGTCTCTCTTATCTGCTGCGAGTGACTCAGAGGAAGTTTAGAGATTAATCAAATAGGAGAACAAAGTGGCTGCATCAACAAAGCTGTGTGAGGCGGCATCTCCAGGACATACATTTAACCATGTATATACACTTAATATAACACAGATGTCAAGAGTAGCACATCAATCAATACTTTGATGCAGTCATCTATACACAATCTACTTCTTTTCTTTCTTTTTTTCTTTCTTTTTTTTTTTACATTGACCCCTTGTTAAAGATGTCACATAAGTGGCAATCAGTGACTATACATTACTTGTAAATACAAAAAAAATGCAAAAAGACAGAAGAGAGAGAAGCAAGAGATATATATAGTATTGGGGAGACCAGACTATGGCTGGGAAATATGTCACTGACTCAAGTTGAGTCACTATAACTAGCTTGGGCACGTATAAATGACCTTAAAGCAGTGCCTACAGGCAGTTTCTTCCTCCACTACTACTTGTGCACTCTAACCCTCTGCCAGATAATCCTTTGCTTTTTATGCAAGCTGGGATCTCAGATATTCTCCCCTCACCTGAAAGGCAGATGATTGTACTGTGCAGTAGATCTGAAACAACCTGTTGAGTCCCCGGCCCCAGGCTTTAGCCGGTCTCCCTGTGCTAACGAGCTGTCTCAATAAAGCACCAGCCACTGAGGGGCCTCTCCTCTCTGCTGATGGCCTCTGTGATCATATTTATTATTTATATTCATAGAATGGAGGCCCGGGCTGCATGAAGTCGTCGCCCCCCCCCCTCCTGATTTCCCTGACGGGAGATGTGAGGAGGGAAGAGAGGAGAGGAGTGTTAGCTCTGCATACTAGCCCTCCAGCTCCTCCTGCTTCATCTAGCTCCCCAGCCAGACCAGCCAGACTATGGAGAGCTCTCCTTAAGTCTGGAGCTGAGAGGAGGTGTGCGTGCTTTGGGGGGCAATGGGCCCCAATATGGGGCTTTGGGGAGCATGAGAGAATGGTGTTGGGGGAGGTTGGCTCTGTGTGTGTGTGTGTGTGTGTGTGTCTGTCTGTGTCTGTTTGGTGTTTGTGTGTTTTGGATTCCAGGTTTGGGGTCCCATGGAGAGGTAATTCTGAAGCTAGGAAGCTCTGACAGAGCCTAGAGAGCCTATGTAAAGTTGTCTATACTCAGCGAGAGTGCCCATACCTGTGGCTTATAAAGGCAGACTCTGGGATATTTGATCTGTTCATTTGTTTGATTTATTCATTGTGTTTAGCAGTGGGAGTAATAGGGAAACTGCAATCAAAAGGACGAACCCGCATGAGGTCTGTCTGTTCTCACTGTGATATCAACCCCCCTCCCTCCCTCCCTCTCTCTCTCTTAGTTCTCCCTCTCCCCTCTCTCTTTCTGATGGAGTGGTGTACAACGTCTATTGCTGTGCGACACACCTGATGTTCCATTTTGCCACGGAGAGATATGACACATTCTCTCCACCCTGCGTGTGTTTGGCTCAGGGAGGACGAGACGGGGGAATTAGTCCCGGATCACAAAGAGATCAAACAATGAGACCTGTATTAATTTCACTAAATATGGCCCCATTCCCCCCGACACCGGAACACTCTGCCAACTGCACACATGGAGTCCAGCAATTAACTGAGACCTCTGGACAATCTAATCTGTGTGTGTGTGTGTGTGTGTGTGTGTGTGTGTGTGTGTGTGTGTGTGTGTGTGTGTGTGTGTGTGTGTGTGTGCATGTGTATCTTATTCGTGTAATATCCTCTCTCCCTCTTTCCGTCCCTCAGTTATCAAGTCCATTCTCTCTCCGTTCTTCTCTCTCTTCCCCTTTCACCACATCTCATTCAACCTTCTCCCACCCTCTCTCTCTCTCTCTCGCTCTCTCTCTCTCTCTCTGTTGCTGTGGAAGGCATCTGTCCTGCCATGGCTGTGTGCTGTATATGATTTCAGAGGCTCCTTTGAAAATGTGATTTTTATTTGGCTTTGATATGTTCCCTGGGCTCCGCCGTGGCCCCAGCCAAACCCTCCCCAGATCTGAGCTGCCGAAGGGGGGCTTTGAAGTGTCTCTCCCCCTCCATCCCTCCCTCATTCCCTCCCTCCTCCTGCCCTCTCCCTCTCCGCACTGCTAACCCACCAAACACAGAATGGTAATGTGAACACTCCTGCCACTTCCAATATCACTGCTCCACACTGGAGACGGTCTACTGAGGGAGCAGGAGCAGGAGAGGGAGTGGGAGGGTGGGAGGGAGGGAGAGGGAGTGTGTGTGTGTGTGTGTGTGTGTGTGTGTGTGTCTGTGTGTAAGATAGAGAGAGGGAGAGGGAGAGGGAGAGAGGTAGAGAAAGAGAGGGAGCGAGATGAAGGAATCTCGTGACAAGGTAAACACTGTAGCATAGATACTGTAGCTAGCACTCATACAATGGTCTAGGTGTCTCATTGTTGGTCTGTGACATACAACTTTTTATTGAGTCTGAGATGGTCTGGTCAGTGTATATGGCATTCAAGATCGTGGCTCCTGCCTACAATCTTGTTGCTGGTACTGCTGGCTGTTACTGTGCTATGAGTGGGCTATTGTTGCCCTTCCATATAATATACATGGATGTGTTGTAGTCGTTTAAAGAGCGGAGCCAGTTATTTGTATAACTATTTTATATGCAATAAATGGTTAAACTAAGATGTGAGTATTCCTGACTGAAATATATTAAACACTTGTCATATGAATATCCTTTATTTGTGTATGACTGTATAGAATGATGAAGAGAATACCATGAAAGAATAGCAGACTCCCAGAGACAGTGTCTCTGTATCAAATATCATTGGTAAATCTTGTCTGTGTTTTGTTTGCTATTAAAGTTCCCCCTCTGTTTCCCGCCAATACCATATTGATCCGTGGCTGTCAACATAATCAGCCTCAGAGTTTGGGTGGTTTATACACGCACATACACTCACCGGCCAACGGGAGATTCGCATCATGGATGTGCAGCCGACAATTCTGCAGCACCTGCGTGATGCTATCATGTCAATATGGACCAAAATCTCTGAGGAATGTTTCCAGCACCTTGTTGAATCTATGCCACAAAGAATTAAGGCAGTTCTGAAGGCAAAAGGGGGTCCAACCCGGTACTAGCAAGGTGTACCTAATAAAGTGGCCGGTGAGTGTACGTGCACATACACACACACACACACACACACACACACACACACACACACACATAAACACAGACATGCAGACACACGTGTTTGCACACACAGGCACACACACTGCCTCACTTAAAGGCCCACACCAGCCAATTTTGCTTCCTGGGTTTTCTTGAAATAAATACTCAAAGAGTGGATGTGTTGACTTATAAGTCAGTCATTCTATTTGGGCTATTTGGGAAAGTAATGCCAGACAGATATAGCTAGGAGCAATTCTCAATAAAATGCGTCGAAATGTTGTTTGACTCACCCGCAAAAAAACTAGTGAAGGAGGTTGGGAGGGTTATACGTGACTCTGCATGTTAGCTTTACAAACAGGCTAGCCACGTCACACCCCCGAGCTGTATGCTGAATGAAATGTCATAGGTCACGGCATGAGGAACATCGTTTTAGGAGGAACTAAGACAATAGAATATCGCCCAAAATACACATACTTTGACATAAATGCAATTTTCGGAATTGAATCACTGTGCAGCACCAGAATGTCATATACAGTATCAGCTAAAAATTATACACATACAGAAACTCTCAGACACACACACTATTAGATACATATTTCATGGCTGGTGTGTAGTATTATTCAGTCTAATCCAGCCGAGCCTGGTCCACGTCTGTCACAGATGATATCAGTGATTGACTGCTAAGACGGTGTCCTCTCTGTCATCTCCCTAAAATCGGATCATTTATTTAATAGGAGCCAAGTTCTGCTCTACTTCACAAACCACTACTCTCAAATACCACAGTTTTCACTTTGATTAATATCATTACTATCTTAGTATTGCTTTCATCATGTAATACCCAGTGTTATATGTAGGAGCAGAAACACAAAAAGTGGTGTGTGTGTGTGTGTGTGTGTGTGTGTGTGTGTGTGTGTGTGTGTGTGTGTGTGTGTGTTTAAACACAGTCATCACTCAGCGGGATAAATAGCTGGACAGTCCCTTTTTATCATATTGATGGATGGGTTGAGCCTCCAACACACTGGGCACACCCCCCCCCCCCCCCCCCTCGACTCGAAAAGTGGAGATCACAGTGAGATTGTTCCTATTTTTTCTGCTTTTTGATTTATTTGGACTTTATGCCTCATGCCTTCAATTTCCAAACGCAATATAACTTCAACATGTAACCAATTTCCGGGACTCAAACCCCCAACGCACAATTACCCCTAGCTATTTTAAGTGAATTTCTGCACCCCCAAATCGGCAGCATACATATGGAAAAGGCTTAACGCAAATCTGTTCTTTGACCTACATTCTTTCCCATTCCTACCCTCCAGCATTTACACCACTTTAAATTTCTTGTTTGGATATTTACATCAATTTCACAATTATGTATTATGCAAAGATGAATGAAGTGCGTGTGTTCGATTCAATTACATCAGTGTGTGTTTGTATCTCATTACATCAAGCTTGTTGTCATCACAGAGAGGGGCTGTTGAGGGAGGCTTAAAACGGTGTGGGAGCACGATCTTAAGGTGGTGTTCTCTTCCAATACCTTAGGCAACTACTTAGAACAGAGATCAGTACAGGAATGTTTATGTGTTTCAGGCTGAAAACATTTGATCACATTAACAAGATGTGTTACGCTCCAGACACTTGAGGGTTCACTCTTCTCTTCTGTTCATCAGACATGCTGCGTTCTCACCTCTGCACTTGGAGTGTTCGTTTTACTGTCAAGATGTTCTTGTCAAACTTCAGATAAGGTCACACGGAAGAGGTACAACCATAAGACTTGTGCCACGACTCAATTCAGTATTGTGATTCAAAATACTAACCAGTAAGACAAAATGATTTGCAGTAATGACAGGTCAACCCGAAACCATGGATACCATACAACTTCTAATAAACGCCTGTCTCCAGTAATAGCCGGGGCACTTATGACATTGAAGCAAATAAGCGCCTAATAGACACTGGGTCAAAATTTTTATCTGTGCAACCATTGCGACATTATGTGTATTTATTCAACAGTCTGAGAGATCATTTACGTCAGTCTTTTATTTAAACAATAATACATTACCATATCTATAAAGATATATCTTATTTTGAATGATTATTGTAGGCTAATAATGTTGATATAATGTTGGTGGATACTTGTTCTCAGTATGGTATACTGTATATTTCAACTGGGCAGCAGTTTGGCTACAGCAGCGGGCATAACTGAATAACCGCCAGGGTCCAATAATAGCCTGTCTCCTATACGTGCCGGCTGCCCTCTGTGTGTAACTAAAAATAACACAAAAAGAATCTGACGAGGATATGTTTTCCAAGTTGCAATGTTCCACATTCCCACTCCTCCGGGTCTCCAGGGCTCCGATCTCAAACGCCGGGTCAAGTCGTGGTCTCTGTTCCCCCTATCCATCTTCCAGTGCCATGTCCCGCCTTGCCCCCCCCCCCCCCTTCCTCATTCCCATCACTGCCTGCCTCAAAACTTGGCAGGGTTTCGACCGCCAGGTCTGCCCCATCAAGCTGCAGTAGGACAAAGTAGTTTGCAGCAAGTATAACGACAAGGGTTGTAACTTCTCTCAATGTCAGCTGGACCACATTTGTTCCCGCTGTGGCGGTGCCCGTGTCCGTGCCGTCTGTCCCTTGTCCACCACCTGACTTTTTTCCCGCCATCTGTCCACTCCGATCAACATTCTTGCATGGCCGGTGTGTGTGCAAAAATATCACATTCCAACAATTGATTGATATTGATTGCATGGCAAATAAAGCTTTTTTTTTTCAACAGCCGAGCCCCCCGAACACTGTCATTCTACTGGACCGCCTGGCAAGCTTTCCTCAGGTTCCATCTACTCCATCACCTCCCTTTCCCCTCATTCGATCTCACGACAATAACCTGCTTCATCATCCATGCTTACTCCGCCCAAACTATCCTTACGTCTTCCATCAAGGTGTACCTCAGCAGCATTAACTTATTTTCCAAACTACTCACCAAGTCCTCCTGCTCTGCCGTATCTCACACTCAAACCCATATGCTCGTCAAAGGCCTCCAATGCCAGGAACCATGCCTTCCTCCATGTTGTCTTCCTCTCACTTCAGACATCCTCTCCTCCTGCCTCCAGACCCTACACTCAGACTACCTCTCCCCACATAACGACACCACACTGGAAAGCATGTTCTTCATGGCTTTCTTCAGTTCGCCTCCGCATCGGATCCGTCCAATGTCAGACAACCAACCTCCACCGATCCTGCACGCATTTTCTGTTCATACCTTTCATTAAATATCCCTAAACACATTCAATTGTACGTGTGGTCTGTTAACTTAGGTTATAAACAGAGGTTCAGGAGGACACAGGCCACACCTCACCTCCAGCCCCCCTAACCAGTTACCTACAGTGTATATATACCCACCTGAGCTACCTGTAACGTGTGTTTTTTTGCTTATGCATCCCACCACCTCCCCGTCTTCCTTGTCGCTCTGTTCTCTCTCAGGTTCCGTCACAATGGGTGTTCCTAGGATATGCGCAGCTGTCACCGCTCCTTCACGCCTCCTGCCCATCCACCATATCCAGCCTGCTGGATCCACGTTGGGGGTTCTGTGGCACATCAAGCAGACACCACCAGCAGATTCCTCCAGGGCTCCCTTGCCAATAATACCGGAGTCCTCCCCCCTCGGATCCACCCGATGTCAGACAACCAACCAATCCACCGATGCTGCGATCTTACATTTTCTGTTCATACCTTTCAATAAATATCCCTTAACGCATTCAGTTGAAGGTGTGGTCTGTTAACTTGTGAAGGATGTTTTGAAGCTCGACATTGTTTACAAACAATGGAGTAAAACAAGCTTATATTTTGTGTAAAGACAGTTGAACTAAGCTCATGAGGCACTTTGTGGAAGTTATATTCTTCAAGAATTAATGTCTAAAAATCATTAATTTAGCAACAAGCCCAGATTGCCTTTTTCACTGTACTGTAGCACTAGTCCACTTGACTGTGTACCAGCCCAGTGGTAGTTATGTGGATGAGAGATGACACACTCACTGAGACACTGTAGGTTTCCCCACCACCCCCCCCAGGCCACACACTGTCCCTGAACGACAGAGCCGCACTGTAGCTCATCTGTAAACTGCTGCTGACGCCACGAAAAATACCCCTCTCACCGTTTAATGTTTATTACAGCCATAAAGACCCCGCTCAAACACTGTCCCACAGATACAGCATCCACCAACAAGAATAAGCAAGTTTATTATCCACTCCATTTGTCTTTGTGGTGATTTATTAGACATTGAAGAAGCCGAAGGCCCTATGGGATGTTTTTGTTTTTTTGACAACAACCAAATCCGCCAGATTGCATATCTCGATCATTTATATAATTACCGGCTTTTGTCAAAGTAAACAAAGTAACTTTGACCTGTCATGGAGACCTTGATTACTATGTTTGTCCACATGTGAGTCGCCCACATTGTCAGATGAGTCTTGGTGTCATTAACAAGCCACCTGGGCTTAGCTCCTTTCTTTCTCTCTCTCTCTCTCCTTTTCTTCCTTTTTTTCTGACGGACAGAGCACACAGAGACATCGCGGCAGCTGATAAGAGATTCTGAATGCAATTCCAGATTGAAATTAATCACCCTGTCACGGCATCATTTCAGACTCGATGCATTTGTAATCCCACACAATTATGACAAAAGACGCATTTTGTATTCATGGCCCGTGATCGGGGCAGAGTCATAAAGAGAGTGCGGGAAAATTGTTTGCGCTATCGGAAAGTTGTGTTAAATTAGGAATTATAAACGATAGATTATGATAATATTTTTGAATTTAGGTGAATGTCTTGAGGCTTTGTTCTGTTTGACTCAGAATTCGACAACACTTTATTCAGAGTTCTCAGTAAGTTAATTGGAAAATGTTGTAAAAAACAATATGCTGGACAGCCACACTGGCAGACAGGCTCACATCTGTTTCCACAATTTTCTCTGTGCTGAAATCCACAAATTGACCTTTGCAGGCATCAAATAAAAAAGATAGGAGGCGAAGTGTGGGCAGGCTGTTAATTTGAGCATCAATTCCATTGGTCCCTGCCCAGTGATTTAAATGGCCACCCAGTACAATCGAGGAATGTGTCCATTTTGGCTCAGAGAGCGGTCTCTCTGGAGACAGCGCCATGTTGGCTTAAGCGGTCACTCCCGTGGCCAGCTGCAGCCCCATTGCCCAGTTGGAGTCCCGTGGCGTGTGACAGACTGTGGAGACTAATGGGAGGATAGGGAGAGCCAGGGCTCAGATGACCGCTTCAGGAAGCCTGGGGGCACGGAGCAGCTTTGCAGAGCTGGAGGGTAGAAGAGATGTGGGAGCTAAGGGACCAGAGAGAGCCGCAGGCTAGGATTAGGGGGAAAGAAGCCAGGCTAACTCCCCCAAAACATCCACTCCTCCCTCAATAGTTCTCTCCTCTCCTTACACTTCTCCTCTCTTTTCTCCTCTATCCTCCCTTCTCTCCCTCTCTGTCCATTCTTCTCCCCTTCTCACGCTTCTCACCTCTGTCCTCCCTCTTTTCCTCTCCTCTTTTTTCCTCTCCTCTTTCTCCCTCCCTCGCTCCTCTGACCATAGCATGCAGTGGTGGGCTAATCTCCTGTGTCAGAGTTGGGGGAGTTGTCAGCTGCCTGGCCTGGTCAAGCCTCTCGGTGTGGGTGGGTACGTGAGCAGACAGTTGGCCGGCTGGTGCTCCAGGTGTGAGCCACCTGTTGGTTGCAGCAGGCCTGGGAGAGAGGAGGGCAGCTGGACTGGTGTTGGTGTTGGTGTTGGCAGGGTAGCGGCAGCCTGTCTAACGGAGGTCGATATCCAGTGGTCAAGCAACAGACTGTCTGTCTGCAGTTGTTTGTTTTAGGACAGAAACAGCCCAGATCCATGTTACATGGTGGCCAAAGGTGATGTTTATTCAGGGAGAGTAGTATTTGTGTCAATGTAATATTTACAATATTTAAGTTGCTTGCGGGTGGATATGTATCTTTTAACATTCACATTTGTTTTTGGATGCAGTCCAGACAGCTAGCTAGCTAGCTATCTCTCTCTGGTTTGTTGTTTTGTGCTGGTTTTATGCTGGTTTCTGTGATGGTGTGTTGTGTATTGATGGGGTTAATTTGTAGCTAACAATGTCTCAATAAAGAGCATCAACACTCTTTCTCTCTCTGTCTCCCTCTCTCTCTCCACAGTAGCTCAGGTAAGCACATGTAGGGATTTAAACTGTCTGTGAGTTGTCAATTAGAAAGTAATCAGCCATCAATTAGAAAGCCGTTTCTCAGACGCTCCAGGTCAGTAATATAACAGACAGAGGAAAAGAAAGAGAAAGGAAGGAAGGAGAGAGAAAGAGACAGCGAGAGAGAGAATGAGTGAGTGAGACATTGTGTATGACCGTCTCCCCTCTCGACTTTGTTGTCTTCAGCACCATTAATCATCTAATGCTGGTGTAATGGACCGGGCACAGTAAGGCTCGAGAGGCAGGAGTAGGGTGCAAAAGATTAGGGGTATATTCACAAAACAAGGTTGGTTTAACAAAGCATAATAGATAGAGAATAGAGAATAAACAACCTGTATCCTCAAACAAGACTGACAAGAGTGTTCCTTGTGGATCAATCAGTTTGATTTTACGGGTTGTAAGAACCGTGTAGACTAAACCATTGAACATTGCCATCTTGGATTACGCACGATATTTGCTACTATTTTGCAGTTCCCTACCTCTCGCTGGAATGTATCTGTTGTGTTGTGTTTTTACTACCAAACGTTGGAACCCCTTGGATTACCCTCTCTTGAATCTTGCACGGCCCAATGAAGCGCTCACTTTGGCAAGGCCCAAGAAGAAGATTGCCTCTACCCAATCCAGCGATGTGCTCATGATCCCATCGGTAAACAGGGAAGTTAAACTTTTGTTTGTCTTGTTATCTTCTCGGGGGTCAAGTTCTGTGTTGTTACATATAATGGTAGGCACAGCAGTGTGTACCGTGTGGGAAGTACGTAGCGAATAAGAGCTTCATGTGTGTTCATTAGCTCATGTGGGTGTGCTGTATTAGTTCAGCGTTTCAAGTTTTAGGGGTCTTTTCTAGGGTCAGCAGTGGGTGGGGTTGTTGTTTTCTAGCTTCAACAATGTAACTGTGCGTTTCGGGTTGCTATACTGGGCACAGTTCAGTGGTAACGTCAGAATTAGCTCCATTAACGAGGACTGCTAGCAGCACTTTCTGATATGTTAGCACAGTGTTCAGTGATCATGGTTACCACGTCATGCTGTAGGACTGAGGCATTTTACTTTAACTAAGTAACATAAGTAAAGCCATTGCACAATCAACCATGCTCAGGATGGTGTTTAACACGTTTTACATTGGGATGCTTGAATTCTGTAATTAGTAGTCATAGGTCTCAGATTCAGTAGATTTAGGTGTTTTCGCTGGTTGCTTGTATGATCACCTCAACCTTCCTCTTAAGAGGCTAGGAGTTAAAGGATTACCACATATTATAATTAAATACATGATGTTTACAGTTCTAACATTCCTGCACTGAAAATCCGGTTCTTTCATTTCACCGAATGTGTTTGTGGCAGGATGCAAGTGAACCTTCCGGCTTTATATATGTTTTTTTATTGTCCCCCATCGATGAAATCTGAGACAGGGTTTATGATCAATCAATTCAGTTTATTTGTATAGCGCTTTTTACATAGACAAATGGCACAAAGTGCTTCACAACAAAAACAATACTACAAAATAAATACAATACAAACAATATGACCTAACACCAAACCATAGACCCCAAAGGTAAGCCACGGAAAAAACTCCCTAAAGGGGAGAAAAATATAGGTCACAGTGGCAAGGAAAAACTCCCTCGGAGGAAGAAACCTTGAGAGGAACCAGACTCTAGGGGGACCCATCTTTCTCTGGCTGATCAGATGTTGAACAGTTAACTAATGTGGAATGTGGTGTGGTGCAAGAGATCAGGGGTCCATAGTGAATGTCAGCTTTCTGATGGGACCTGGTGGGGCGGCAAGGACCAGTATATAGGCTGGAGTAGACTCAGCCTGGACAAATTCAGAAACTGGAGTCTAGTTTTGATGAGCTCAGAGCCTCATAATGGGCTCATAAGCACAAAGAGGACAACACAAGATTAGAGGCTGTTGCAAACAGAAAAACTGATACATTAAATAGTAGGAGAGAATCATCCTGAGGCCCTCGGCACATTTAAAATACATGTGCATCTAAAGAATAAGGCCAGTCCTGAGTACAAACACTCCAGCATGATAATGCACCATGTCACAAAGCAAAAGTCGTCTCAAACTGGTTTCATGAACATGACAATGAGTTCAGTGTTCTTCAGTGGCCTTCCCAGTCACCGGATCTGAATCCAATAGAACACCTTTGGGATGTGGTAGAACAGAAGATTCACAGCTTGAAAGTGCACCTGAAAAATCAGCAGGAATTGCGTGATGCAATCATGTCATCATGGACCAGAATCTCAAAGAATGTTTCCCTTGAATCAATGCCACGAAGAATTGAAGCTGTTTTGAGAGCAAAGGGAGGCCCTACCCAGCATTAGTATAGTGTTCCTAATAAAGTGGTCAGTGAGTGCATTATGTATCCATGGAGATGCGATGGCGTGCAGCAATTAACAGCCTGCTGACAGGCCGACGGGTTGATGTTCTCAGCGGCAAACAAATGTTACATTAGATTGAATTCTAAGAATCATGAAGCCCAAAAGGCACTGAGTAATGTATGAGATAGAGACATGATGGCAATTGTTGCGATAAACAGCGGTACAGCTGTTGTAATTAAGAGAAAAGTATGTAATGAAACAGTTACTCATAGCAGGTGGTGGCTAGCTACTGATTGCGTCATAAAAGTAGAATGGATTCACTGTAAACACAGCAGAATATTCCCATGTACCAGATAACGTAGGTAGTACCTGCTTTGCAAACATCGTATGGGTGCTGATGACCTTAGAGCCAATAAGCAAAATACCATCGCTAAAGGGCTATAAAGCATTTAGAAGACCCTGCCTTATAATACTGATGAGAAGGACAGTGGAGAGGTCGCTGTGATATATAGGTAATAGTGAATAGTTAACAATTAAATTGACGTAGGTTCAGGCAGGGCACTTTAAGGAGTAGGGCAGCTGGCCGTCAGGTGACGGACAGGCCTTCAGGTGAATCCACCTATGAGAGAAAGGAAAACACATCACATGTTCATGGGACTAGGCTTAAAAGAGCCGAGTTATGCAACACTCCACCATGGTCAAACAGTGTTTTCGCCACTGGCTATGCGAGTTACATCACATTTTGGTCATCTCACCCAGCAACCCAGCTTCCACGTGCATGTTCGCACTGTGTTTTTGTGTTTTTTCGCGCTGTGAAGGCAGGTATACTATGTGACACACAACCATTTTCATCCTCTGGAGGGGGTCTTTAAGGCTTGTCGAACCGGCAGGCCTTCTCTTAGAACTCCACCAGGTCATACCAGAAAATAGAAGGTAACATGACACACAAAAATACATTATTGGTCAAATTAGATAGGTTACTTGTTACAAAGCGCAAGCAAGAGTGTGCATTTAACTTTGAAAACAAATGCAACAAATGTCAGTCAATATGAGTATGTTTGGGATATTTGAAACAAACAATGTGTCTTGTCATGACTTGTTGATTGCTACTGTAGGTGTAAGTGCAAAGTGAATGTCAATGTGCATAAAATAAAAGGGTATAAGGAAGGCATGTTGGACCCAGCTGGGGTAGCATTGGGTCAATGTGTGTCCTGCGGTGCGGCCGTCACAGCTGGTCCCTAGAGGAATACACACACACACACACACGCACGCACACACTCAACCACCTGTTCTTTAGATGAAGGCTTTGTGCAGATGTTCAAAATGTATCTGAAATCAATAGTGGACCAATCAACCACCACCCACACATAATTATAGGCACATTTGAAGGAGCTGAAAAAAGGTCCTACCACCAGTGTATAGGAGACAAGGTCTGTCTGGAAACGCATTGTGCACTTTGTAAATGTGTTTATTGAGTCTTTATGAGATTATACTGGGAGAGAGAGCAAACAAAGCATGTCGATCAGTATCAGAAAAAGTGATGCGCGTGGGTGTTTATGTGTGTGTGTGTGTGTGTATACTATGTGTATGCACATATGCGTGCTTACATGTGTGTATGGGTCTTTGTTCTTGTAGCCTTTTGTATAACTGTTGACATTGATTGTTTTTGGAAATGATAGCGAAGTGCCACAACAATGATAAAAAAGGAGATATTCAACAGCCCAGGAAATGAATTACTCACATAAAATGGTTCTAGAATTAGATTTTTTTTTGACAAATGAAGTAAAATTGCTCTGAATTATAACCATTTGGAATTCAATTATTGAGCCTGTCAACTTCCCCTTGGCCTCAGTGCCTAATGAGAGTGTAGCCTATATTTGAATGCATTACTGTGTGTGTGTGTGTGTGTGTGTGTGTGTGTGTGTGTGTGTGTGTGTGTGTGTGTGTGTGTGTGTGTGTGTGTGTGTGTGTGTGTGTGCCCTAGAAGTTCTCAGAATAGGCGTTGGGGGTGCCGGGAGTGTGTGGGGGTGGGAGGCTGACGGGGGGTGTTACGGTTAAAAGCATGCTAATGCACTTTCCTCTCTAGTCTTCCCCTCTTCATTAATATACATATTTAAAAAGAGAACGTTATGCAAATCTCCCTGCTCCAGATTAGATTCCAGCTTTGTAATTTGGTCTGAAATATAATTCTGTACACATTAACTATCCACCTAAGGCAAAACAGTACATTTCGACTTAGTTTAACCTAATTACACTGCAAACATTAAAACTCCATTTGGATTGGAATCGCTTCTCTTCGGGATATTTGGCTTGTGGCGTGAGGAGACCCATCTCTGTTTAACTCCCGACAGAGGCTGATAACTGTTGTTCCAACAGTTTTAGTCACAGAAACATCTCCATCTGATATGACCTTGTATAACTTTTATACTCCTGTTACTGAAACACAAACAGAATGCCTCGCTCTGATCTGATGAGATATGAGTGATATATCTGTTGACTGCAACAAACATTACAGTAATGCTCAATAATTGTTAAAAAAATAAAAAATAAAAATGTTTATATGTCTATATGTTTTTAAGTTGCTGTTACATCCTAGACTCAGAATACACTTCGATCCACAGTAAATTATTAATGTGTGTTCGTTTACTCTGAACATGATAGAGCTCAGCTCCCATGCCAATTGGAAATAACAGAGGCAACTATTGGTCAAATGAGACAAAATAATGAAAAAAAACAATGTCCTTATTGATCAAGGGGGATAGTTCTCCCAATTCAGGCAATATCATCAGGATATAAAAGCTTGTCTCACTTCACCCTGCCTGGGATTTAACCATGATCAAACCCAAACAATGACTCCACTCATCTCCCAAATGATATTAAATACTGTAATTGCCTGTCAGACCCGCTTGGCTCGCCCTTCCGCTGTGTTGGGGGAAAGCTAGCAGAAAATCCATGAGGAGGCGAAAGACGTTCTTCCTTGTCAGGGTTTTAAGACCACCTTTCACGACTGGGGACACACTGTATGTCCGACTCGTTTCCTTGTGTCAATGTTGAATGTTTAATGAGGATTTGTGGTGATTTAAAATGTGCTACATGTTTGAAGCTATAGTGTTTGTTGAATGTAGAGAGGGGATTTAGTGTTGGGAAATGAGATCACCAATCAAACTGTTTTCTGTAATGAGGTGTCAATAAGATGATTTGATCAATGACAGCATTGTGGCATAGCCTAATGCTACCCTATCTGTAAGCAGCATATTTCCAAAAATGAGTTTTGACCGAAGACCATTGTAAGTATTGCAATTTACATCAAAGCGGCAATCTGGGATTCAAACAACAACAAAGCATTCTCCCCGCCACATTTTTTGGTAAACAGCTGAAGGGTGGGGGTGGAGAAATGTAACCACTATCAAATTCATAGACAGAGGTACGGATGCAAGGACTGACCATCCACGATATAAAAATGATAGTTTTAACCATGTTTTGAAGAACAATTACACTTAATAAGCTTGTTTTACTCCCTCCATTGTTTGAACAATTACATTGTTTACAAACAATGGAGGGAGTAAAACAAGCTTATTATTTCTGATGGGGTAAGACAGTTGAACTAAAATTATGAGGCATTTCTAAGTTATATTCTTCAAAAATCAATGGCTCGATATCATTTAAAAGTCCAAAAATGGATGTGCCAATCCCAGATTGGCCCCTTAAGAACGTTCTAGCATTTTCCTCACACATTTAAACCAGAACAACAACATTAAATTGTCTTCACAGCTTGAATTCAGAGATATAGAAGGGTGTATCAGAACAGTATCTATGGAAACCGAAGCCTAGAGTGTGTGGTCCCTTTCACAACACCCCCCCTTAGGGCCCTCTGTGTTATGCCCAGTCGCTTCCCATCAGCCTCTCTGCTTTCTGCTGGAGGGGGAAGGCAGGTAGAAGAGTCACCTCTGTCACATGACTCGCACAGCACTTGGACATGATACAGCATTCAGACGCAGGTCCGTCCACAGATATCATAGTAGTGTTCTGATAAGTAAGGCTACTGGCCTGCTTCGGAATGAAAATAGATACATTAATAACAAGTTTGAAAGGTGGCTTGCTACAGAGGTGATACTGGCTAACTAGCTACTACCTAGCCTCATCTGGCATTGTTTTTAGCTAGGTAGTGAGTAACACCCGAGTGATGTTTTTTTAAAGTCCAAAGTATTTTCAAGTATTATTTTCTCTTCAAAATAAGAAGTGCCCTATAAACGGTTTAAATGCTAGTCATGCTGAACTGTAACTAGATAACCTGTGCATTATGGCCTAGTAGCAACCATTAAATCCAAACCTATAGACGGTAATCAACATTGCTTCAAACGATGATTCTTAGGGCACTCATTGGACAATAGAGACATTTTATAACAGTATTAGACAATCATCCTGAAATGTTATTGTTGTTGTCAATGAATCCATTTCCTAAATGTTTTCAATTATTATAAAAGTGTACCCAGAGAGGCTTGAAGAAACTGCACCTGTCTTATTGTCATATTTGCCCAAATGTGATGCTCTTAAGGGATGAAGAGAAAGCTGGTCTGCTATTGCTGTTGTCCAGTGAGGTCTTTCCATACCAGAAATTAATCAATAAGGGGTGTGTCAGTTTTTACCATATCTGATGAGGGTAGTCATGGTGGTAATTGTAGGATAAAGGCATAGACAGACAGAGTACATTCATTAAGAGTAATTACACCCATAATTACACAAATCCTGTGTAAAAACTAGGAAATGCAATTTCCCAACTGTGCAACCACTACAAATAATGTTGCATGATTTCACATCAGGGTTAGTTTTCGAAGCATTTATAAGTGCCTTTATAAAGCATTAATAACTGGCTCCTGATTGCAAGCTCCCTAACTGGCAAGCACCCTGTAAATATATCTAAACAAATGAGTTATTGTACTGTTTGTAAATGGTTTATAATTGAATAATAAACTGGTTATAAGTGATTTATTTACTAATTATAAAGCATTTATAAACCCTTTAAAAATTTGACCTTAATGTCAAGTGTTACTGTATAGACTAGACTAGTTACTGTATACACCAGTTGCTGTATAGACTAGTGCTTATGCCATAAGGTTCTGAAAGCTGTCGAACTTGATGATGCAGTTGAATAACAGAACACAAGACAACCCTTGGCCATGAAAATATGCAACATATTTTTGCACAACCTTACTGTACGGTTGGTTTGATCCTGAATAGGGGTTGTGCAAGTTCATTACCCTGTTCTTACACATCTTAGTATGTTCCCACTGCCCCAAGATGTGAGAATGTCAAAGCGGGTGTTTGATCTCCATAAGTGCCCTAGCGTTGTCACTTCTACCCTGTACCTGTCGTTCCCGCCGTCACCCCCCCTTCCTGAGCTGATGAAGCAGAGAGTGAGACACGGCAGGGCACGGCAGAGAGACATGCCGTCCCTGACGCTCGCTGTAGGTGTGTCCTACTTTAACACTACGGCCGGCATGAAATATGCATCGGCCAGCACATGAATATTTCACACATCCTTGAAGACTAAATTGCTTTAAAGTTCAGGAGACTCCGAAAAATGAGGTACAATGCTAAGATTCACTTGAAGAATGTGATGTTTTAGACTGGCTTGTGTGCAAACAGCTCTGTTTTGGGGGGGGGATTTAGAGATTTGGGAGAAAACGTGTTGCCGTATCTCTCCATGTCTCTCTCTCTACCTCCATCTCTCTCTCAAGGATGAACAGGTTTCTGCCAGCCTTGTCAATGGTTGACTGGTATGTTCAGGTACTTCAGATGCCCCTCAATCATTGTCAGTTCAAATGGCCACGACCAGTCCCTGTGTAGTCTGTGAATGCGCTTAACCATCCTACAACAACAATTACAACAACAGGTCCCATCTGTCCTGTATGAAGCCTGTTGAGTTTGTGTCAGGGTTTGACACCATTCTTTGATTGTGCTGTGCTCCTTTGACTCATGATAATATGATGACTTGATAAGATGATGGACAGTCAAAGGGGAATGTGGTGAGGCCCTGGCCTCTCTTCAGTCATCTCTGTACTGTCTGGAATGAAGCCTGTCAGTTTTGCGTGGGGATGAGGAGAGAAGGTGGGACAGGGGGGCAGTCTCTCACCTGGGAGAGAGAGAGAGAGAGAGAGACTAGAGGGAGAGACGAGGCGAGGCAGACTAGTGATGGATAAATCATTGTGATGACGATACCGGAGAGACTTCAAACTCAGAGAAAAGTAGAGAGAGCGTCTGATAGATGATGGAGATGACTGCTATGCCCTGTGGGATTCAGCCATCCTCGTTTGAGTGGCAGACTTTACACTGAGCCCTGGAATTCATCATGATTATTCACCCAGCCATGTGTCTCACTGTCTTCAAACAAAATGGCGGAAATTCCTAGTCTGCCCAGTGAGGCAGAACTTTTTGTCAACAGCAGCGCATCATTTGTAAAATAAAAATATATAGGTGCCTGGAGTGCACTCTTAACAGGCTTCCTCAGCAAAAAATAGCACACTATATAGCTCACCCGTGGGAGGGACTGACAATATGATTCAAAGTAGCTGTGAAATAAAGAAACCAAGCAGAACGGTAGGTAAGACATTTCTCATACTTACACAACAAAATGCTGATCGGGAGTCCAACTTTTCTATCTTTCACATATATGTTTTTACATGCAAAGAACACATGACCATAAGTGGTGTTTTTGTTTTGCTGCTGTGCCCAAACTTTTGTGGGGAAGTCAGTGGAGCAGTGTTAGCTGATCCAATGGAGCTGGTGGTAATAATACAGAGCTATTTATCTTTGGCCAGGGCTCTACCGCTTCAAATACCACGGAGCAGAGAGGGGCCAGGGCCCAGACAGTGGCCTCTGTTCTTTACCTTATCCTGCCTGCAGCACTTCTTTATAGCCATCTTATTACCTCAGACATCCAGCCCCAGAGCAGCACCAAGGCTTTTGAAGTTCAACACTAAATCACAAGGCCCGGTCTTCAAAGGGGGTTGGCGACAGCATCAGTCCCTGATCAGGTCACCCATGTTCTGTATGGAAGAACAGGCACTGAGGTGATTTCACAGCGTGACACAGTACACGGGCGGTATGCTGGTGTTATTTCACAATGGCTCAGGGGACGGGTCGTCACCTTTCTTTCATTCTTTGTCTTCTTGTCCTTCGATTCTGTGGTTGGATCCGACACATAATGGCTCCCGGTGTCACTTTATTCCTCAAACAAGCGCCATAGGGCTGGAATTAGTTTTTTTTTAAATTATCATGCTATTACTTTATTAGGTTCACAAATTATTATGTTGTTAAGCAGCTTCACAGGTGATGAATTTGTACGACCAGGACTGTGCTGTTACAAGACTAACCTTTTTTTTTTTGCTTTTCAAGCAATGTCATCCAAAGTCCAGACCTACCCAATTAATTGAGCTGAAAAGCAGATAACATTATACTATCAGTGGTGTGCTGCTAAACCAACCAAAAACAAAAATCTGCATTTCAATAAAAAATATGTCATTGAGTATCCTTCCAAACACTTTTTTTCACAGCGGTATCCCATTTTCTTAAGTATATGCATAAACAGTGTCCACCGCTCCAAGCTCTCTGAGTGTTTTCCCCTGGGATGAACTGTCAGTAAGTGACTGTCTGTCCAGATGATTTCTCTCTCTCAGAGAGAGAGAGAGAGAGAGAGAGAGAGAGAGAGAGAGTGGCTGGGGGACGCACAGCAAAATCCGTCATGGTGCCCAGCACTAATGCTGATGCCGGCAGAAATTTTTACAGTTTCTCTGCATTGAGGATTTATTGTAATATACTGTCAACACTCTGTTGTTAAATGCGTCCCATAAAGGGTTGAGGACAGGGTCTGTGCATAAACACACCAACCCCCTCCCAGGGGACTAGTGTCTGTCCGAAATACACACACCTCCACTCTTCCCAACATCTGTGCTTTGCCTTAATGGACCGCTCTATCGAAAGCCATTGTTTTACACTGACAAATATTGTTTAGATAGTAAAGTGTTTGATTAATGAAGTTCCCTTGTCGTCGACATGGTTCCCTGGGCACCGAGTACAAAAAAAAAAATGGATAGATAGAAGACTCTAACTAGACAAAGAGGGGTCAAAGCAATTTTCCCTTTCCTCAAGTAAGATTAGACTGCGGCTCCTCAGAGGTTTTTTTTTGTCATTCTTAGACAAGCATACACAATCAGAATTAGCAAGCTGTTGAGAGACTCTGGCTGTGTGAACACTTCTCTGCTGGATGTCTTTCTTTTCTTACAGGAGAATGAGACTAAATGAGTCAGAGAAGGATGATAGGTGACAGCCTGCATTTTAAGTCCAATCTGAAACAGATCCACTCCCAGAGGTGTGGGATGGATGGAGGTGGAGGAGAATTTGCCAACTTCATCACAATGGAAAGTTCCTGAGAGACCAGATGAAAAGTAGTACATTTCTACAACCCCATAGTCATTATGATTATTAAAGCGTACCAGCTGGTCAGTGTTGTGGCCTCCACAGAGCTTCAGTTACCCCTTTCATGAGTTGTGGGTGTGTGTGTCGTGGTCTCCCACCCCATTCTCAGTAGGCATGCAGAGCTGGCAAAAACATGCAGAGTCAAACAGGATGTGCCGTCTCCTCAATCCTCACAGGGTTAATTAAACTTCACCCCTCTCAGATTTACCGAGCGGGTGAAGACTCCAGCCATAAGTCATGTCAAGCACC
Organism: Argentina silus; assembly: GCF_951799395.1. Lineage (NCBI taxonomy): Eukaryota > Metazoa > Chordata > Actinopteri > Argentiniformes > Argentinidae > Argentina > Argentina silus. The sequence continues at coordinate 12,036,172 of NC_139669.1, forward strand.
ATGAACGTGTAGCGTGAGGGAGACTGATACAGGGGGAAGAGAGAGAGAAAGACACGGCTACAACACGTCTGTAATCTTAATTAAACACGCCCAGCTGCGGCCCCTCGCACGCGCTAGACTCACGCTTAATTTGAACCGTCCGCTCTTTAGGAGGTGGAGGAGAGAGAGAGAGAGAGAGAGAGAGAGAGAGAGAGAGAGAGATTGGGGAAAAAGTGCTGTGCAGCACATTGAGAGGCTAAATCTATAAAGGGAATCGCTGAGTCGTCGATTAAAGCTGGTTACCGCGGCAGTTTAGGTGCAACCCTGGACATCCTCCCTCTGTTCCCAAAGAGGAGGAAGAAGGAGAGGAGGATGAGAAGGAGGAGGAGAGAGGGAGAGTGGGAGGGAGGAGGAGGAGGAGAAGGGGAAGGGTAGTTAAAAGACAAGACAGGTGGCTGCTGGACATTATTCATCGCGTTGCGGCGGGTATTGCTGGAATCATCACCATGGATACATGATCTGCAATTTTCATTTTGATCTATAGAGCTCTCCCTGGGAAAACAAAGACAATGAACAAAAGCAGCCACCAAGTAGCACTTCCTTAAATCCATACCTGACAAGCTGCCGACCTGACACCATGCCATACCTCCACGGTGCTTTGTAAATAGCATCGCTCAAGGAACACTTACTCAATCAAGTAGCACAAACTGCCTGTTATCATGCAGAGGGAGTCTCCAGTTGCAGGGTGACAACAGTGAAGACTTTCACTGGGAGGTTTATGCTAATGTGAACCTTTTGGTGGATCCATACTTGGCAAACAGCAGAACGGGGCTTGGGGAAGAGGCATTGCCAAACTGTGTTATTGTGTGTTCTCTCACCCCGAGCGATGGTCTCTCTTGGTCACATAGGTCTGTTCTGCCCCCCTCGGTAGTTTTCCAGTAATGCTACTGTTGTTTGACATGTCGCCACAATCCTCCTCTTCTACGACCATCTCAAATATGGACCCAAATATTTGCATTCAATAACATTTAAACAGAGACCGTTGGTATTCATATCACTCATGTGTTGGCATTCATATCAACTTTGTTTGTTTGTGTGCTAAGAATGACAAACATGCTTTTTCTCTTTCACACTATCTCTCTCTCTCCTACACACACACACGCACACTTGCACTCACACACACTCACACAGGCACGCATGCACACAGGCACACTCTCACGCACGCTCACACGCATGCTCGCATACCCACACAGACACTTACACACACATCCACATAAAAACAAACAGTGACCTTCCTCTCTCCTCTACCAAGTTTTCAGAGAATATCCGTTCCCTGGCGGCCAACAACAACAATAGTGAGAAGCACAACAGAAGTGAGCTTTGTGAGGGGGGCTTTGAGGTGGCCTTTGTGTCTTCACTGACAACGTGAAACCCAAACCCGACTCCAAATGTGTGGCCTCTGGACAGTTTGGGGAGCTACCAAATCCCAAACACATTAATTCTACACTACACAAACTAGAAAGCAGTCTTTCAGTGATTTCAAAGCAGTTGCCTTCTGTAATCACTGTCAAATGAAAATGTGAAAGATGAAAAGAGGCAGGAAGAGGGGTGGATTGGACACTGACCCACCTAGGGAGCAATCCCCACCCCCCCCCCCCCCTCTTCCTGTGTAGTCATGAGGATGGCAGCTATAAAGCTTGGCCCGGTCCAGGAGAAAAGGGCACGGGAATGACATTTCACTGCACTTTCACTCTTTCATCTGAGAAACATTAGTCTGCCTATTGAGGGATCCTGCAGCTCTTCTACTTTTCACAAAGGTTGATACATTCTTATATGTTTTTTTAATGTTTCCCCGTACAATGCCGCCGGTACACAATGCCAGGCATTTGTGCTCTTGTTTGCAGGGGGGCCTTTGTGCTGGTTGCTAGCAGTTGGGCTGGCATTCAGCGCAAAATACTGCAACAGATTTTGGTATTTTAGCCGCAAATGCGGAGGTGACATTTTCCTAGGCAGCCAAAAGCGGGTGAATTGAGGATAGCTTGCCTTCACATCAATATTGTGATTCATAGTGGGATAATCATTCACCCTTTCTTGGTTGTATTTCATTCAAATTAGGTGATTTCAGAATACTTTTTAGACAGTCACTGCCACTACCGTATTTGTGTATTGTTCTAACACGACTTTAATTATAATTACGACTATAAAACACGACTATAATTTCTCATTCAAACTGAGTAGCTTGGTGGTGTAATGGTATGAGACATACCCCATGAGCAGAAGGTAGCTGGTTCAAATCTTGTTCCCTCCTAAAGACTTCTTCAGTCCCCCTAACCCCAACCCTAGAGACCTCTTCACCCCCACTTCCCCCCTGTACAATTTATCTCCTGTTGTTAATAAAAAAAAAAAGAGGCTTCTGGCATTACGACTGCCAATGGCCCCTGGTGTGAGCATTGATTACTTTGTCTTATGATGACTGTTGGATAGATGATTCACTTACTTACAACAAATGTATTTGTTGTAAGTCGCTTTGGATAAAGGCATCTGCTAAATGACATAAATGTAAATGTAACTGAAATTCAAGATTTTTCAGAGCAACAAACATCAACCCAAAGAGCCTTTCCAAACATTGTCGAGCTATGTATGACAACCCACACACACATTTTGCTTCTTTTCGCATATGCTGTATATTATCCTCTGGCCTATACCTGCTTTTGGGACAAACACAATTCTCTAGTCTAGGACATTGATAATCCAGTTATATGAGTTATGCCATTGACCAGAGGTGTAATGCCTAAAGTCAATACTGGCAAGGAACACTTGGTCACGTCTGGAGCGTGAGGAGGCGAGTGTGTCCCTCTCGTAATCCTCTTAACGAGACGTTCATCATGGAGATGTCAGAGCGAGTGGTAGATGACGCGCAGCAGTTCCATCCCACTGTAAATCCCCTTAATGAGTCCATATGTAGGCAAGGCAAACAGTGGCAGTGTTTATTCAGAGCCCTCTGCTGTATGTTGGGTGGGCGGGGCTTGTATGAGGATCATCAAAATGAAGCATTCCTAATCAGTCAACTGGGCTGAGGAATCGCCAATGTCGCTACAACCTTGAGAAGAAGCCCTCAAGGGCGTGCTGTCATTTGATGATCAGCATTTCGTCTCCTGTAGTTACAGTCACTCTTTTATGGTAAAGAAGCAGCTTGCTTAAAGGGTAAGGATGTCGTCACTCAGGGAGCATCGCCATTTCATATTGAACATGTGAAGGCCAGATCTATACATTATCCCTAAAATTAAATTTGTTCACACTATAAGGGATTAGAAATGTCGGCTTTAGAAAATAGTCTGTCAAGTAGTTGATGGATTAATGATATGTTTACTCAAAGAGCTTGGTGATGTCATGAGTGATAACAAACTGACCGAAAATGACCGTCACAACAAAAGAAATCTGTTTTAAACTGATCCCTTTTTAACAACCTCTCGTTGTTTCTAAAAAAAAAAAAATCAATATGCCAGTTTTTTTTTTTTTTAGAAGATCTTTGGCTGAAACGCCCATTCTAAGCCAGTGTGCAGTTTAATCTTTTGGCTTTTGTCAGTTCTTGTGGCTTGTTTGGCTGGAGTTAAGTGGATAGCAGCTGAAGTGCAGCGCATTTAGCATGAATCCTGCTTTACAAAGGGTAGGCCGGGGGGGGCGGGCGGTGGTTGAGACCCCTAAGTAGCTTTGCAGGGGATTGGATTTCATGCAACATATATATAGGATTTTTTTTTAAGCTATACACCGAAAAAAAAAAAAAAAAGATTCACTGACAAAGAGGCTACTTTTGTGTTCAGAACGTCCAGCCATTGAACAGGTTGTTCAGACAACATATTTGAAATCACTGTCTATATTCTTCACTGATGGGCAACTTGGCCACTTGGCCATTTATAAGGTGAACATGTAGTTGTGGTACACCTATCTGTTTAATTGCCATATTGTGGCTCTTTTTGTGTACTTTATTGTAACCAAATACCAACACTGCCGTGACTTAAAGTTCTAAAGAGGGCACATCTTTATCAGAGTCCCTTAAACACACTCATTATCTGCAATGACAACCTAATGAAAACACGTCTGGTCGTAGAGAGATCTACTTTGTTTGCTTACCTCACAGCAGCAGGAGCTTGACGGCTTGCCCAGTTTAGGGGCATTGTTAAAGTGTAGCTTTAAATCCCAGCTTTCGGAGAGCTACAGTCTTGCCGTGCTTGGTGATTCACCAGAGTTGAGTCGCTAAAATGATGCCTCCCTGCAGTTAGTTATCACTCGAGGCGTGAGTTTTTACACACAGTGCTAAATAAGCATCTACATAAAGATAAAACCCCATCAACTCCCAGTTAGACGTAATTGCTTTATTTACGTTCGATGATAGGGAGGAGAACAGGAGCATACAAATGCCTGTATTACTGGCACGCCAGCGACCTGTATTTCACCTGGAAAATATCCTGCTTAAAAGGCAGTTAGTGTTCTGCTGACAGACACACCCAGTTGAGATAATTTGGGATGTAATACAAAATAACAATACCATCCTTCACTCAAATCGTACACAGGCCGCAGCTGTTGCCAATAAACACAGCCAAGAAATGGTTGTCTATTGTTCGGGTTTTATAGTTGGGAGTTTATGTGGAAATGACTAAACTTTTACATGGTCAGATCGTGGGGGGGGGGGGGGGGGGGGGGCTGCTTGGCTTCAAATACTCCCGATTGTTGGTTTAAGCTGACGCATAAATGAAATTGCCCATATACTGTACAGCATGTGCAATCACTACTCTGCACTGTGAAATGAAATGGGAAAACATTGTAATGTTGCTGAAATGGTAGCAGGAGTAATCTGACTGTATGGATATTCAGACTGGAAGCAGTATCAACTATGAATATTGTACATGATTATGAGGAAGGTTCTAGTGGCCCTGAAACAACAACAACAACAACAACAACAACAACAGCAAAAACATTTGAATTAGAAAGCTCCACTGTTCTGTTCTGTTCTGTTCTGTTCTGTTCTGTTCTGTTCTGTTCTGTTCTTTTTTAGCTAATAAGGAGTTAATTCAAAATAGCAGGTTGACTTCATTGTGTGTGTGTGTGTGTGTGTGTGTGTGTGCCTGTGTGCGTGCGTGCGTGCGTGCGTGCGTGCGTGCGTGCGTGCGTGTGCGTGTGTGTGTGTGTGTGTGCGCGTGTGCATGTGTGTGTGTGTGTGTGTGTGCATGCCATAGTTTCCTTGGGAGCAGAAATTCCCAATCTCTTTGAATAATGGATCAGGAGCATCTGGCTGGTTTTCTGAGTTTCTGATTGATAAGAGAGGGAGGAGAGAGAGCGAGATAGAGCGAGAGAGAGAGAGAGAGAAAGAGAGAGAGGGAGGGGAAATGAATGGGGGAGGTGAGAGAGAGCCAGAGAGAGAGAGAGAGAGAGAGAGAGAAAGAGTGACAGGATGACAGAGGGATGGAGCGTTAGTGAGAGAGGCTGTGGGGCTAAGGAAGCTGACGTTTTGTCTCTGTCTCCTTCTTTATCCTCAGATATCAACCATGGCGCCATCTCTCTTCCCAGCCCGCAGGGGGGAAAACATCCACAGGAAGCATTCACTCTGTGAGGAGAGAGAGAGTAAGTGTGTGTCTGTGTGTGTGTGTGTGTGTGTGTGTGTGTGTGTGTGTGTGTGTGTGTGTGTGTGTGTGTGTGTGTGTGTGTGTGTGTGTGTGTGTGTGTGTGTGTGTGGTGTGTGTGTGTGTGTGTGTGGGTGGGTGTGTGTGGTTGTACGATTGTGTGCATTTCAAAACAGTCTCCTTATTAAATCGTGTGCCTGTACATGATAGTATTCGTTCCCAATTGTGTGTCCTGGTTGACATACACAGTATCAGACATTTTTGGACGATACATCAACAACTTAAGTCACGCTACTTGAGGGTAAGTGAAATTGCGTGACTTAAGCAGCTCATCTTTATTAACTTTGAATTGCGTGACGGTTCTTTCACTACAGGCCTGCTGTATGATCCCTGAGACAGACAGCCAAGATGATGCTTGGAGCGGGGAGGCAGGGAACGAGCTGGTGATGATTTTAAACATATTCTGGTATTTTTCGTCCAACCCACTCACTCTTCTGCTCCATTGTCAAGAGTGTTTGCTGTAACCCTGTGAAATGACAAAGGAATCTGAGGCTTTAAACTAGTCACAGTATGGTAAGGTTATTAGAGGCTAAGTCAAAACAAATCAGCGGTCAGTCCCTTAGCAGAAGAGTGTTAACACCACACTGAGTGTGTGGGAAAGCTCTCATCCATCGTAATGCACTCTCTCTCTCACACACACACACACACACACACACACACACACACACACACACAGACGCATACAGGGTTGAGTAGCAACAACAAACCATTAAAACGATGCTCGTCTCACCTCTGCCCACACTAACGTGACCCCAGTGGAGGGTACAAACATTACAGATTGTCCTAATAGTGCTTCTGTCCACTGAAGTGAGCTCTAGCCAGGAACGGAACGCAGTAATGCATATCAGCCTGTAATAGGGGTGGCATGCCGTGTATTGATGTACATTTACATTAAAAAAAAATAATAATGTTAATACATTCTCCTTTGTTTAAGGATCCACCGCTCCCCCTTACTCCTCTTATCTCCTCTCCTCATCTTTCTTTCCTTCTCTCTCTCTCTCTCTCTCTCTCTCTCTCTCACTCTCTCTCCCTTTCAGTGTGTGCGTGCGTGCGTGCGTGTGTGTGTGTGAGAAAGAGGTAGAGAGAGAGAGAGTCTGTCACTAAGCAGATGACAAGGATCTATTTCCAAAGGGAGGTGTACCTATTACACACTAACAGTATTAGGGCATAGTGGAGAGGGAGAAGGCTGGACACATCACTCATCCAGTTTGATATGTTGTGTCCTGGGAGGTCCACTGGAATATAAGCTGTGTGTTCCTGTCTCAAATACTGGATACTGTCATCATTTTCTTTGGCTAAATAAACAAAGGTACCTGTACACAGCTCTTGTCCTCAAGGGGTTGCAATCGTACTCACTCTTGAAATGACCTAAAAAAAAACATATATCCACACTTTGGTGAAGAGCTGAGGGAACTTTCTAGTCATATATTAAGAGTTGAATATGGTGTGTAAAATATGGACGAGGTGAACAGATGCGGTTGTTTTCAAGGCAGACAGTACATGTACAGTGGTTGTGCCTTTCTCCACAGAATCAGGCAAGGGAATTATATTTGCAAATGAGCTCAGATTAGCATGTGATGTTTTGCGGTCAGCCTCCACCTCCTCTCCCTCCTCCTCCTCCTCCTCCTCCTCCTCCTCCTCCTCCTCTTCCCCTCCCTCCTACACCTCCCCCCTCCTCTTCTTCCTCCTCCTCATCTTCCTCCTCGCTTTTGAAGCTTTGGGTCAAGACCTCCCTTCAAACACCTCCATTCTCGAGCATGGCTGCTATGGAAACATCTAGCTTGTTGCCACTGTGTTGTGATTACTCTGGGATGTGGGCTGTTGTTGTGGTCTGTGTGTTGTGTGTGTTGCCATATGATGAGCTAGGGGTGCTCTGAGAACAGCGTAGCATGTCACCTGCTGAGGTGGAAGAGCAAAGCTACACTGCCACCTAATGGAGTCCTTAATCAGATCACTACCCACTTCTCATTTGCCCAGTCCGATTTCATCACACCTAGTGCTACCTGTCATAATTCTCGTATTTATTTTTAATCTTGAAATGCTGGCAGTTAGAAAAAAAAAAAATGTGTTCTCCTATTTTCACCTTAAGCTCCTTACTTTCTTCCATCAAACACTCAAAATGAGATAATTGAGTGGACCTAGATATGAAAATAAACACTGGTTGTAATGAAAAAGTATGTTTAGGCTCACGCTGTACAGGTACGTCTCTCGATGCGCACCTGCAAGGGTTGGAGGAGCGACGAAAAAAGCCTCTCATTACTTTCATTGAGACAGCAGAGGAGATATGCAGGGTCAGACATGGATCTGAGTTAGCCGGTTCTAATTAAAAATGATATAGTGATTGATAACTAGTTCCCCTTAAATGAAAATAGGGTAACCATTGAAGTCTTAAATTCACTTCTCAACATTTTCGGTGTTATAATGTCTTAAGTCTTCTTAAATATGTTGTTTTAAATGATGTAAATGTAGTGTGGGTGATTTGGAATCATGCTCTTGTGAAGAAGTAGACCTGCCTGTAACTTCTAAGCCCAGATGTAGCCCTCGTACCATGAGGAAGTCCTTTTGGTAAAGCGGTTTACGTCTGTGGCATCCATTCAAGAAGTCCTCGGTTGAAACCCAGCTGGTTACATTAACAAAACATAAGCATGAATCTTACTAAATTCAGTCAATTTAAAGAGAGTGGAACACTGTACCACATTTATTGAACATTTCTGGTAATTTGTCCCTGTAATATTGGTATTAATTAAAAAAATTAATTGATATTAAAAAGGTCTTACAGAGTCTTGAAAAATGTGAGGAATGCAAGCTAAGTCTACGTGCGTCTTCCTGTAGAAATATGCTCCCTCTACATGTCTGCTCTGCTGCCTCTCTTGTATTTTCTGTGTTTTTATAAATACAAAATACTTGTTAAATGTTTTGCCACCAGCATTTTGTAATGTAGTTTGTTTGTTGTATACACTGATCCTTAGGGTATTTTGTATTTTGTAACATGATACATTTTGATGTATCTTTGCCCGTCTCTGAGTGTAGTACCATTTGATATTTTCTTGTAGAGGGCCACACACACACACACACACACACACACACACACACACACACACACACATGCACACACCCATGCACGCACGCACAAACACACACATACACATACACACACACACACACACACACACATACACACACACACAAGCTCTTTGGTACCTATGGTGTCAGATCGATGTTCTATTGCACATTCTCACTTCATTGAGAAATGAGTTCACTATTTTATTTTGCCGTAATAAAATATACATTTTAGGCATGTCATATGAATCTAGTGATGGATAAAACAGTGAGTAACAAACGTGACATGAATTAAAATGATTATTGGTCAATAACTTTTACTGTAAGTGCTTTGAATATGAATACATGATGTCTAAATAGCTTTATTAGTCCCTAATGCAGTACATCTATAGTGCATATGATTATCTGATGGATCTGTGGTAGAAAACAAAGCAGCCACATAAGCACTCATGCTTTTAGCTAGCGATTCCAAGACAGGAGAAATATGTTTGGGCTATTTATCATTCCACACCATCAGAACCACATGGACGCACCAACGCACGCACGCACATACACACACACACACACACACACACACACACACACACGCACACACACACACACACGCACACGCACACGCACACGTGCACACACACACACACACACACAATCACGCAAACTCCTGTGTAAGTGATTACTAAGCGTCACTCGGCATGAGAGATAAGTAAAAACGGAATTGCAACAAGGGGGAATTGCAAGGAGTTGTTTCCCTGTCCTTGGTATAACTGGTTTCCTTCTTGCAGTTTTGATTATCACAGAGTGGGTAACACTTCTCTGACATGAGGACAAAGAGTTCCATATTTACTGCAATGCACTGATTATGACCTCTCAGATGTGATTTGCGCTTGTGTGTGTGTGTGTGTGTGTGTGTGTGTGTGTGTGTGTATGTGTGTGTGTGTGTGATTTAGAATTGTTTCTTTAAAGGAACAGATTTAGCTACTATTATTTTGACAATTTTGACTACTGTAGGACGGAAGGACACAAACGCAGACTATGCATGAACAAGGATACACAGACGAACAATTGCACATGTTCATGTCCTGCTCTTGAGCACACCCACGCACACACACACACACACACGCACAAACGCATACGCACGCACAGACACACACACACACACTTGGACCGAAGAATGTCTGGCATTGGGAACCAATTAATTCCCCATTCATACTGTACAATACTCTTTCTTTGGGGCAAGGAGAAGGGCATCTCCTATCAGATGTAGAAATGGTACTGAGACATATAATTGGCTGTTTAAAGCACATTTAAGCTTGTTTAAGGACCAATGGGAGCAGGGTATGTTTCTTTCACAGCCTGTCACGCACTCCCAAGGTAATCACAGTTTAATTTCCATCCAAACTGTATCTCCATGCTTTAACGAATTTAATCAAACACATTGGTGACACTGGGAGCCAGCAGTAATAGAAATTCTCTCGCACGCTCTCAATAAACAAATATGAATAGTCTGTTTGCGTCTGTTTACCGTGCTCTTTTCATTCCCAATCAAAAGACTAATATCGAGCGTGTTTGAAATGATAAAACAGATGTTTACCGAAGCTTTCGGGTAGTCTCGGCATCTGGTGTCTAGGTTAATGTGTCTCTGGCATTCTTCTTCAAATGGGACTTAGCTGGTAACAATACATTATGGAAGGAACCCACAGGTGGGATAATACTTTCATGACATTACAAACAGAACGAGGAAATAGCTGGATTTATTGGAGGGTTCAATGGAGTGCGGAATGGTGAGATTGTTCTCTTTACAATGAACCAAGAGAGCCCACAATATGAAAATGCAACATGAATAATTTATTGTTTCGTAAAAAAAGAAATAAAGAATATTGAAGCAACTCTCAGCGCATTGAGGACATGAAACAACAGGCCACCTTCACAATTGTCAATACAGTGGACTGGAACCCAACTGTATTTATTTATTTATCTTATTTATTTTCTGTATTTGAAATTCTGGTTACAGGATCTATGGTACACTATAGAAAGTCTAGGCCTGGGGGCACGATTGGCTGGTAACAAACAGGAGACCCTAGAGAGAGCTGAGATGTTATTCCTGTTTTGGGTGTGGAGGGGGGTTTATGAGTTTCAAGAGGTGTTTTTATCTCCCCCTCTCTCTCTCTCTCTCTCTCTCTCTCTTTCTCTCTCCATCACTGACAGTGACAGAATGGGGACGTTCATTCTCTTCAGGAGAAGCATTGAAAGAGCTTCTGATTTATTTCACCTGTTTAACAGGGCAGCTCTTAAGGTGGTATGGCATGGTATGGACATGACTTTTCCTGTTTGAAAAGAGTACAAAGTGGATGTTTCAAACACCAACCTCCCTCCCAATCACGTGTGTGTAGAGTTATATGTGTGCATAGAGTCACACGCAGTCTGTAAATGTGGGTGTTATCTCCCCATTACCACCCTCCATCTGACAGTAAACGTCTTGTGCTGCATCAAAACATACTGTAGCAACTCAGCGTATGCCAACACATTGCTAGTGACATCTACTTTAATACGTACCCACTAATTAAGCAGTCACGAGTGTTGTCTGATAGATCACAAACAGTGAGTGTCAGAGTACCTACCTAAATCCAATGACCTCAAACGAGGCCCGGTGATGCGTCTACCCAAGGACACAACCATGAATCCCTGTGCTGCTGTGTAGCAGCTGTCCAAGGCCCTGTGGCTATAGAAAGCTAGCCGCGGTGTGCTATCGGTGGGCCCCGTCTGGTACTGCGACAGGTATAGACACACACAGACACACAGCCATCTGTGGTGACAGGAGCAGGTGTGATAGAGTGACGCTAGCAACATTGACAAGGCCAGGTGTGGGAGACTGATAAAAGCATGAGCCGTACTGTACTTTAAGCGTCTGACAGACAGCCTCGCTGTTGGGGGTGGGAGAGACAGAGAGGAGGCGCCACAGGGCGCTTTTCCCCTCGCGTAAGCATGAAATAATGGGTAAAGTCACGTTCTTTAAAAGTTACCCAGTCTTTTCATGTGCCCTCACTTGAAATACTGTATACTGTACTGTGTGTGTGTGTGTGTGTGTGTGTGTGTGTGTGTGTGTGTGTGTGTGTGTGTGTGTGTGTGTGTGTGTGTGTGTGATGTGGTGTGGTGTGGTGTATGACAGGTTGATTGACCTACATGAGGGAGTAGAGCGCAAATATTTCCAGAGAGGTAGTAATTTTGCCTCCCAGTTACAGGGATTTATCACTGTCACTGAAGTTAGCATTTGGAGTTTGTGTACAAGTTTTCCCATCAAGTGTCCATCTCAACTTTATTCATTGAATGCATCCTTTCTCTGTACAGTCTCCATCAAATTATCCTTTGATACTTCTTCAAAAGATAATATCCTGAATCTGCCCATTAAGGAGTGCACATACTGCAGGAGTGAACATACTGCACACTCACACACACACACACACACACACACACACACACACACACACACACACACACACACACACACACACACACAGACACACACACACACACACACGCGCACACACACAGACACACAGACACACACACGCGCACACACACACACACACACACACACACACACACACACACACACACACGACAGAGACCCAGACCCAGTACTCTCAGCTCTATTCCACGTCATTGACCTGTGCCAGTGCGACCTTTCAGGGTAAATAACAAAAAGGTGGAGGGACGGGATGGACAAACAGGCGGTTAATTACCACAGAGCCAACACCGGGATGAGAGGCCACAGACTTCCCCAGAGTGGCTAACACCAAATGATTAGTTTAAGCACTGACATTTCCACTGCTGCGAGAAGAGCTTTTATCAATACTGCACCGACACACATACACACACACACACACACACACACACACACACACACACATACACACAAATGCTTGAGAGCAGACCGCTTGTATAACTCCAAACGTTATTGAATTCACTTGCATAAGATACAATCTTGGTAATCATCATTGTGTGTTTGATAGCTGGACACACACACACACACACACACACACACACACACACACACACACACACACACACACACACCACACACACATCACTGTGGTCTTGCAAGTGATTTCGGTAATGTATACCAGCGTTATACAAGTAGAAACAACATGAATAGTATTCAAAACGTGAATACTCTATGCACTTTCTCTATATAAAGTGCTCAGGCTAACACGTCTGTCTGACACAACCTCTGCCCGTGCCCGGTCGCTGGCATGCTGTAGTTCAGAGCACTTAGTGAAGGGTACATTGTGAAACTTTGTAATGCTAAAGGAAAAACACGAGCTGCTGGCGGGGAAGACCATATGGCTCACACTGACAGCTCTCTCAGTACTCCCCAAACCCACTCAGCATCAAGCAAATGATACGTGACAATGTTTAAAGGTGTGAGTGTTTCAAATGTTTCAATGGAAACGGGTGCTTTTCTCGCAAGACCAAATCAGACGCCCACATTAGCAATCTGGCTGACTGTTCACTCTGCAATTATAATGTAGTGTGTGTGTGTGTATGTGTGGTGTGTCTGTCTGTGTGTGTGTGTGTGTGTGTGTGTGTGTGTGTGTGTGTGTGTGTGTGTGTGTGCGCGTGTGTGTGTGTGTGTGTGTGTGTGTGTGTGTGTACACGCATGTATGCAAATGTGCGCGTGTGCGATTGGTGAGACAAGTAGCACACATTTTCTTTACATACATATTCAGCTCATGGAGTCAAATGAGAGGAAATTAAGTGTTTTGCCGCATTTGTCTGCAGGCACGCACAGGTGGCAAGTTGTCAGTGGCACAGGTGGGAGGACAGACATGTTTTTTCTCTGTAGTGCAGTTTCCATTCAAAAACAAGTTGTTTGTTATTTAATTGCAGATTTTGCATACTTGATGGCATTTTGTTTAAGGAGGTTCGGGAGGTCAGAAGATGGCCGCTGGAGGAGGAGGTGGAGGAGGAGGTGGAGGTGGAGGCGCTAGACGACTGTTTGCTATTGAAATTAACTTTTTCTTAGAAGTTGCTCACTGTCACATGCTGACCTATTGTTCTGGTATTTTGTTGGAATCATTAAGATAAAATGTAGTCTTATATAATAGGGCAAAGGTGGACAGTGCTTCGGCTAAGGTTGAGACGAGTTGCAGCCAAACGTCGCAGAAACACAGCACTAACTTTGATAACGGGTCGGAAATCGATTCATAAAATGACCTCTAAAGCATTTTAACTATTTAGCAAAGTTGTACAGTTCTCCAGTATATCTTATATAATATATCATTTGAATGTATATTTATGATCTGTTGTAAGCAGGGCTCCTCTGAAAAAGAGACCTTGGTCTCAGTAGGACCTCCCCTGCATAAAATAAAGGTTTAGAAATTAACATTTAAAACATGTAGGATTTGAACACTGTACCTCTTGTAAAGAACAGATATTTAGAGACACACCTCCCTTAACCTTCGGCATCAACCAAAGCAGCGACAATCGAAACAGTCAGAAATCAAAACAATTCAATGTCGACGATGTTACCCCAAATCCGAGGGAATGACATCAGAAATGTAAGTTCTTCCTGAAAACAGACAAGGAAGTGTTTCATTTTACATAAAGAGAAACAGTGCTGGAGGGGATTAAAAAGCGGGTGCAGACTGCTCTGTCGATCACCCTGTCGTCGTTTCAAAACAGGATGCCTTTGACTGTCCTTGTGGCACTACATGATGTAAAAGTCATGGAGAGAGGTGTAAGAAAGTGTAAGAAAGTGGGGGTGCCAGTCCCCTTTTTTTAAGGAATGATTTATTTTTAACACACACACACACACACACACACACACACAAACAGACACACACACACACACACACACACACACACATACACACACACACACACACACACACACAGACACACACATACACACACACAAACACTCCTAGCAGGAGGACGCTAGCACTGGCACTGTGATTAAAGCAGTTGTGCGGACCCCCTTGGGACTTACGACAGAACGCAAGGATGGAAGGAATTAAGAGTAAGTAAAAGTAAAGGGATAAAAAGAAGGGAAGGAAGTACTTGGAGCGGTGAAGAGAGACTGCAGATAAGCATGTGGCAGGGAGGGGTGCCATTGTACTCCTCTGAAGTGAATATCAATCTACCACCCCTCCTAAAGTGATTTGAATACATCCTTCTTAACCCAGTTCTGATTCACAAAGGGAAGGGTAATACCATATGTCAGACATTTCCTTTCATACTCAGATTTTAGGATCACGACCCGGCTTAGCGTGTGTGTGTGTGTGCGCGCATGCGTGCGTGCGTGCACGCGCGCGTGCGTGCGTGCGTGTGCGCGTGCGTGCGTGCGTGTGCGTGTGCGTGTGTGTGTGTGCATGTCTGTTTCTGTGAGTGTGTGTCTACATTTATATTCTAACCACATGAGTCTGATCAAGTCCAACCACTCAGATATGAACACCCATATTCAATACCAGGGTGACTTCAAAGCCAGAGTGCACAGCTCAGAAATGTCAATGTCTTTCAATATTACACATTATTACCTACATCATTACCAATATTTGGGATGGGAACTCTCCCTTGAGAACTGAATACATAAATGATATCAGGACTTGGGAACATGTTACAGTAAGTACCAGGAGGCGTAAAATGATGAAATCTCTCTTCAAAGTAGCTCGCTGCTCAGATATGTTTGACGCCACCTCAGAACATACATCGAAAGATTTACTTTTTCTGGAACACAGACTCAAAGCAGGTAGCTATGAACTCACACATGATTGCATAAGCATGAGCAATGCAGAGCCACACTGATCATCTCTGTGAAGGTACTGTATTTGTGATGAATGAAAATCCTATTTTTCCTAAATCCTATGTTCTTGGCCACTTTTCTCCTTACCTTATCGTTTACATAAAATCTAATCAAATTAAACTTGATTTATATTGTACATTTCGTACACAGATCTAATACAGGAGGAACAAATACAACAGAGAGAGACTAATGCAAGGCAAAGGATGTAAGTGGCTAAAGTATAGCCCTAACCCTGTGTGCTAAAGTATAGCCCTAACCCTGTGTGCTAAAGTATAGCCCTAACCCTGTGTGCTAAAGTATAGCCCTAACCCTGTGTGCTCAAGGAGCTGAAAGGCTGAAAGAAATTAGCGAAATGTAACATTCAAGCTTTTTAAAAGCTTTCTAATGGTTGGAATGACTATTTTTAACTGGTAGCAATCAGGGAATGACATCCCTTGAAAGAAATATTTCATTTATGAACACTGTTTTGGTCCTGAAAAACACTTTCTAAAAATGGAGTGTCTAGGGTCACTCAGTTTTTATATAAACATGTTGTTACTGCCAGGGGTGTCCTCGAGGAGCGGACTCACGGATTTTCCCTTTTCTGTCTCTGGTGGCCGCCTCTTCGAATCCTGAGCACATGCAGAAATCTAATTCTAACAGTTCTAACAGATCTAAGAGAAAGCATCAAGGAGTGTTTAAAGGTGATGGTTTAAAGCTAGCTAGGAGTTGGACACAAACTCTCGTGTAGTTCCACAACAACCTTGCCATGCTGAATGGGTGAGAAAGAAGGACGAGCAGAACTGAAAAGAACTTGTTGTTTTGTGGTTTTCAGTGCATGTGGTGAAACATTCAGCATAAGGGTGAAAGTCAGCGGGGTGTAGCATGGTGGGAGGGGTGGGGGGGGCGAGAGGATGAGGTAGGGGCCAATACATTCAGTGTCAGTATCCCAGAGGGCCGGGCGAGTCGCGTTGGCCAGATGGCACGCCACCCTGTGATATGTCACGGCAGCCGTGTCGTGTATTGTGTGTTTGGGGTGGTCGTGGCAGGCAGGGGAGTATGAGGGAGGGGAATTGTGGGGGGGAGGGGAGGTGGGGGGGGGGGGGGGGGGGTAAAGGGACCTTGGGTATTACACTGAGCACTGTGATGTCTGAACAGCATGTCTATAGTTCTCCCTGTAACCTTCAGGTGTAGAAGGGGAAGGAATGCTCCCCCTCCCATCCCTCCCCCTCCCACCCCTCCTCCTCCTCCCATCCCTCCCCTAACCACCCCTCCCCCTCCCATCCCTCCCCCTTCCACCCCTCCTCCTCCACCCAAGCATCCCTGTGCCATAGAAATACTGTATAAACATTTCAAATAAACACCTTGTGATAAATATTATGTCATGTATATTGCACAGGCCTGTTATTTTTTAACACCTGGGTATTAGCACCTGGGTATTTAATTTGTCCTGTCTAACATGTCCATTTACTGTATAATGTGGAACGCATAATATGAATTATGCGTACGCATGATAATGCAGAACGTCTGGAGAAAATGAATCAAGCTTTTGAGAAGTTACAGAAGGAAGAATAAAGTCTTTCCAGGGAGAGCCTTCTACAGACCGACACTCTCCCGACAAAACACAAGTTTGTGTAGGCGTTCAGAATGAAATGGAGGAATCAGGGGTGGAGGCTCAGCAGAATAACGATAGCCAGATTTGCCTGTGTGGCAGGTCGGAAGCTAATTGTAGAGCAGATGACGGTTAGTCATAATTTAGACTACTACTCACTGATCATTACTGGTGGAGTGCTTACTCTATCTGTGTGCTGTACCTGTATGATGAATCAAGCAATAGTCTCTTACTGTATAATATAATCTGACCATTCTAATTGATGCTGTTTATGTGGGTATGAGCCAGCAACACAGTCCCCCGGAGTCCTGCTGTAGAACCAAGTTAACAGAGCCGCAATACATTAAGGCACTTATGACTACACAACAAAACTGTTATCTTCATAAACCAGACTATTCCACAAACGAGCCAAGGAGAGTGTGCTGTTCTTGCGTGTTTGGATGCTTTCGTTCAAAGGATGTTTCTCTGATTCTCGAATCAGAATTCTCTCATTTCAAAGTAAATAACATATAGGATTCAGTTTGTATGTGTGACCTTTCATTTTTGTGTGAAAAGCACTTGCAAGCGTTCGCAAGCTCAAATACCTCCTAAACGCAGTACATTCTGTTGCTGTTATTCTATAGAAATACAATAACAGCAACAGAATGTACTGCATTTTGGCTAGACACTATTCCAATGAATGGCATGGCTCCATACAAATACCGTAGGCTTATATACCAGTTGGTAGAGAATGGCGCTAACAACGCTTAGGTTGTGGATTTGATTCCCACTGGGACCATATATACTGAAATGTATGCACTCACTGCAATGTAAGTCGCTTTGGATAAAAGCGTCAGCTAAATAGCATATACTGTATATATTTGCACAGTCTTTTTCCTTGTTCTTAGAATACGCAGCATTTATTCTCATTGATTTGTTTACCCTGATGACGGTCTGTTTAAGAAGAAACAAAGCCAGTGTGCTTGACTCTTTCTTTTATTTCCATAGTATGTTCTTGACATTTATGTGCCATTTGCATATGTATTGACTCTTTTGTTCATGCAAAAGAGTGTGTGTGTGTGTGTGTGCTTAAGATGTTTTGATTTCCACTGTTGACAATGTTCCATTCTGTGGAGAGGAATTGCATGATATACAGTGTATTGATTCTTATGTTCAGGCAAAATAACGTGTGTGTGTGTGTGTGTGTGTGTGTGTGTGTGTGTGTGTGTGTGTGTGTGATTTGACCCTTGTTTGCTTATGGGTCCGTCCCAGCCGTGCCCTTGTCCTCTGCTGGTGGCGCCGTATCGTGGGTGTGTATCCTGTAGGGTACGGTGGCATTGTGAAGCTCACGCCTCCAGAGTGCGACCCATGGGCGTGCCACCGATTAACATGCCGAAGTCTCACTCAATCGATGCCGTAATTAACATCCTGGCCTACGCGATCGCTATCTAACGTGGAGATAATTCTATGGCGGCGTCTTATCAGCAGAAGGCATCCCTGTTCTCCAAACTTTGCGTGTAGGGGACCGGTGGCAGATAGCGAGGATAGCAAGGGTACGGGGGGGGGGGGGGGGGGGGGGATGAAAATTGAGCCATTAGTTACACAAATGGAGGGAGGGAGGGAGGGAGGGAGGAGAAGGCTCTATCGGCTAGGCATCTCCGGCTGTCCCGTTTTTTTTTTTTTTTTAACTGAGCTACAGAGAGCCTGCCGGGCGTTTTAGGAGGAGACAAAAAAAATATGACGGAGAATATCACTGAGATCTGGGAAAGTCTTCCCGTCTGGTGGTGGTGAGTGACTGAAGACCAGGCAGAGGCTGACAGAAGAAGAGAATCAAGTGGAGAGAGAGAGAGGGGGGGGGGGGGATTGTCAATATTGTGGTGAAGAGGTTGATATAAAGAAGGCCGCGTTGGGTGTCTGAAGGGGTGACTCGCCTCGACAGGCGGTGAGAGGACATGTTGTACTGTGGAGAGCGTGTGTTTCAATAAAGCTCAAGCTTCATAGTAAACACATCACAGTTTGCTGTCAAGGCTTTCTCTCACTCAATATCTGTAGAGCAGGGGAGGCTGGTGGAGGTAGAAATTGGAGGACGGGCTCATTGTAATGCATGGAATGCAATCAGGAATGGTATCAAACATGTGTTTGACGGGTTTGATACCATTCCTCATTCCATTCCATGCATTACACTGAGCCTGTCCTCCAATTTCTACCTCAACCAGCCTCCCTGCTTTAGAGATATGTGCCACATCTCCATTGAAAGCAATCTTTGAATCTTTGATGCCTCAATAGGACCTATATTTATGTATTTATATTTGCACCTTTCAACATAAAACAACATAAAAAAGACTAACAAAAAGCAGTCCTGTTTTTTTATTGAGCATGTTGACCACAGATAACGTGGTATGTGTGTGTGTGTGTGTGTGTGTGTGTGTGTGTGTGTGTGTGTGTGTGTGTGTACACGCATGTGTGTGTGTGCGCGCATTTAATAGAGTGCCAATGACTGCACTGTTTCACAATCCCTATTACTTTCCATTGACTTTGAAATTCTGTGAAAGTCCACTCTCCCCGTTATCACATTATTGCTTCAGTTGAACTTCCGCACTCCCCTCCCCCCCATCCCCCCCTCCCCCCAGTAACACAGAAATAATAGATTATTGGGCTTTAATAGGAATTTATGAGGAAAAGAGAAAACTCTCTCTCTCCCTCTCTCTCTCTCTCTCTCTCTCTCTCTCTCTCTCTCTCTCTCTCTACGGTGAGAGAGAGAGAGATGTTATCTGTGTGTTCCGAGCCATTTTCATTTTAATGACTTTGTAATGCATTTCGGCCCATTTGAAAAGGGAGAGAAAGAGAAATGTATCTCGGGAAATGTGCCGGGTTTTTTAGATCAGCCTCCCTAACATGTTTAATTGTGTCAGGGAAAGTAGAACAGCACTGTCAATGTGACCTTCCACAGGCTCAAATCACTCCTACTTTTGGAAATGAGCTCCGATTGACGACACTAAAGTACATTGCGGTCTCATTTTGGAAACTTTTCCTAACACCCTATTGTGTCACCATACCACTCAGGACCACACACATACTGCTCACCACAGGAGAACACATTCTACTGGAAGGGAGCACTATGACAGATATTCACACTTTGTATTTCCGTATCATATGCAAATTGAATTATAACACGACGGGATACAGGTATGAAACAGAGTCTAGATGGTTTCATAGCTTACTTGCAGGTTGTATGAAATCCCCTACCACATCAATGAAGAAAGCAAGACGAGATAATACAACAATTCATAATTCCATTAACACAAATGAACGAATAATCACCATCTCTCACCCCCTGTGCTGAACTTCTGGTCAGAGACTTATGTGAGAGCAGTTTTTTTTTTGTTTATTGACACTGAGACTTTGCAGTGTCCATCTGCAAAGTCAAAACACACCCATACAGAATATAACATGGCTTTACATGGGTCTCTTTTTCCTGTTGACCAGTCTGGTCCCCCCCTTCCCCCCCGGTGCTGGTCTGATGGCCTCTCATTTGATGGACATCAGGGGACATGATCGCCCGTGTTCGGGGGAACATATGACACATGTGACCCGTGAGAAGTGTCCACCGGCGGTCCCGCAGATGCGACAGCAGTCCGCATGGCATGGGACATATGCACGGCGCCACAACGACCATCTGGCCATCAACAAACCCAGCCTGCACTCACCCCGAACTCTCTACCCTCCTCCCTCCTCCTCCTCCTCCTCCTCCTCTTCCCTCCCTCCTTCCCTCCTCCAGCTACTACCAAGTGCCCCCATCACAAAAGATCCTCATAATACATACTGTATATTCTATTGTGTATTTTTATTGTCTTACTGCTGCTACTACACTTACCTCATTGTCT
This sequence comes from Argentina silus, assembly GCF_951799395.1. NCBI lineage: Eukaryota > Metazoa > Chordata > Actinopteri > Argentiniformes > Argentinidae > Argentina > Argentina silus. Next base: position 12,057,145 of record NC_139669.1, read on the forward strand.
ATTGTGTATCATTGTTATTTTTTATTGTCTTTTTTACAATTGTGATATTTCACTGCACTGTTGAGGCAGTGTATACACTGTATATATGTATATAACCTGTATCCTGTGCATATGACCAATAAACTTAGATTTGATTCGATTTATTTACTTACCGATCCTTCTGTATAATGGTTGAGGATAAAGGATATGGAACATTATTTGGGTGTGGGTTTTAACGTTTCTTTTTTGTACCCTATTCCTGTGTGTGTGTGTCTACTCTGCAGGGGCGCTGGGGCTGTTGTCTTGAAGCTCTGTCGGAGCGTCAAAAGAAGAAACGGAGAGACGAGACACAAAGCCTTAGAATAGAATTCAGAACAGCGCTCAGGATGCACGAGGACAGGCGGCCACAATGGAACGCTACACACATTGGATAGAATGGTTGGGAACAAAGAGGATCAAATGGAACAGGATTTAGGCACCTAGTTTCAGTCACCCTCCTTGTAGAATACTGACGAGCAGCTTAATTGATTCTTCCTCTATTCGCCTGCGTGTTCAGACGATGGGGTTAAAAGTTATAAATTGAAACACTTTTCCTTGCGCAGGCCAGTAAATTACATTGAGGAGGGAAAACCGCTTTTGGGTCATGTTGATTTATGAGCTTCGGTGGGATCTCGCAGTTACCTGTTTTTTCTCAACTGCTGCTACCATTAAACAGCGCTTTTCACCGACACACTAATTTGCCTCTTATGAATTAATAAAAGTCCTTCTTCACAAGATGTTTTTTTAGAATGTATGGTCCGGGGTTCTCTAGTCAGGATCTCGGTAATTGGGTTTCCTTCAGGATCAGCGCTTAACTTTTAAATAAGTGATTTTTCAAATACATTTGCCACACTATTCTCTGATTACTGCATGAAACTCTTTCTCTCTCTCTCTCTCTCTCTCTCTCTCTCTCTCTCTCTCTCTCTCTCTGTCTCTGTCTCTGTCTCGCTTTCTCTCTCCCTCTCCCTCTGTCTCTCCCTCTGTCTCTCTCTCTCTCTCTCTCTCTCTCTCTCTCTCTCTCCCTCCATCCCTCTCACTCTCTCTCTCTCTCTCTCTCTCTCTCTCTCTTCCTCTCTCTCTCTCTCTCTCTCTCGTTAGCTGTATGCTAAAATACTCTTATCTTCATTCTCTTGGTGGACACCAGTAAACAAGATAAGGTTGGCTAAACAAATGGCCGTTGTCAGTGCTATCAAGCATCGTGGGTATTTACACCCTCCACAGCTGATCAAACAGTGAATAACAGATAGGCTCAATGGACAGGGATGGGGGAATACTCCTCATTTTACCCCCATCTTTACCTAAACATATCAAACAGCACGACCAAGGACATCTTGTTGACATAATGAGACATCAACCTGTGATAAAAACAGACAATGTTTGAGCACCCGATGACTGGGGTCAAGATCTGGCACCGACCAGAAAGACAGCATCATGTCTCTCAGGATAGGGAAAACTACTGAAAAATACAGGACTTTGGTGTGTGTGTGTGTGTGTGTGTGTGTGTGTGTGTGTGTGTGTGTGTGTGTGTGTGTGTGTGTGTGTGTGTGTGTGTGTGTGTGTGTGTGTGTGTGTGTGTGTGTTTCTAACACTGAGGCTCTAGCCTCCCCTCGCTCTCTCTGTCTCTTTCTCATCCATTCTCTCTCTCTCTCTCTCTCTCTCTCTCTCTGTCTCTCTCTCTTTCTCTCTCTCACTTAAAAACACTCTCTCATTCCCCCTCCCCCCCTCCCCTACGTGGTGATTTATCTCTCCGCTGCCCTTCTCTCCATCCACTCCTCCACTGAGGCATCGCCACGGTGATTTGTGTTCTCTTCTCCTCCGATGCGTCTTAAATTATGGCCCTGTGTTATTAAATCTCAGCACTTAGACTGTGTCCAGACCGTATTAGTGCATGCCAGTCTCTACCCCAGCGCAGCCCAGGTTGTGATCTAACACACAGGGGGAGGAACCCGACATCCAGTCAGCTGAGAGAAAAAAGGCTGGTGTCAGCATATCTCTGATACACACACACACACACACACACACACACACACACACACACACACACACTCATACACACCTACATAGACTCATACACACACACACACACACACACACACACACACAAACACACTCACAAACGTACACACACAAACACACACTCGAAAAACAGACACACCTACACACACACACACACACACATACACACACATCATCTCACTGGTGTCAGCATATTTCCTACAGATTTAACAACTTAAATATAGCCCTTTTGCGTCTGCTCTGACACACACACACACACACACACACACAGACACGCACACACACGTACACGCACACGCACGTGTTCTCCAAGCTTCTCTGTGCTATACTGTTATAATAATTGAAAACATTTTGAAAATGGATTAATTAACAACAACAATAATATTTCATGATAATTTAAATATTATTATAATTGAAAACTAATACTGTAATAATTGTAATAATCTCTATAGTCCAATGAGTACGCTATGATGTCCAAATGGTGTAATGGTAGACACTGTGCTAAGACTCATAGTCTGAAGCAATGATAGTCAAGGTCAAAGTTTGAATTTAATGGCTGCTACTGGGCCACAATGTGCAGGCCACTCTGTATGTTACAGCAGATAGGTTCTCTGGTTACAGTGTAGCATGACTAGCATTTAAACCGTGTACAGGGCAGTACTCTTATTTTGAAGAAAAAAAAAACTTTTGAAGGACTTTCGGAAAACATAACCAACCCCCGAAGTAGGTTTGAGAAGTTTACAGAACTGTAGCCGGCAACTCTCTCATGTTGCTATCTTTACTCAGTATTTGGTCAAAACCATCACATGATATTTAAGCAATAACACACAATCGGACCGGCGTGATGTGGCCATGCCGCCAACCATCAAGGCCTTTCCGATATCCTAGATATAGCACACCCTTGAGTGTGCTATTGCTTTCATACAACGAGTTTACATTGACAATTTTGACAACAATTCTGACAACAAGCAATGATGCCGGTGGGTTTTTTTCATGATATATTGTACTCGTTATAAAAGTAGTTCATTAAACTATTGCTGTAGTTTGGGACACAGGTTCATTGGTAGTTCTGTAATGCATGAAATATCACCGTAGTTAGGGACACCGGTTAGTTGATAGTTCTAGTTAGCCAGTTTGGTTTATGAGGAGTGTAGGAGTGTTTGGTTTATGGTCAGAGGACAGAAGAGTACTCACATTACTTATCAACGTTGTCTACTCATTGATCAACCCAAACCAGCTCAGAGCACAAACCACACATTGGTGAACACAGAGAAGGGGAAAGTAATGGATAGATATATTAACAAATACAAACTGTGAACCTACATAGTGGACGTTTGGTGGATGTTTAAATGAGGAATGTGTTGATCAGAATTTTAAGTACGGGCCATGAGGCAAAAAATATGGTGACAGCTGAATTGTACTATTGGAGATCTTCACATTGTACGTAAAGATGTTTTGAATCAGTTTGGTGTCAGCCAATCATCCCCACAAGTCAGGAAATAACTGTTCCCCAACTGTGCAACTACTGTAATGTAATGTAAAGTAATGTTATATGATTTCTCATCAGAGTTCATCTTCAAGCATTTATAAGTGCATTTATAAAGCATTAATAACTGGCTCCTGATTGCAAGATGCCTATTTGGAAAGAATATTGTACAATCTAAACTAATGAGTTATACATGTTTGTAACTGGTTTATAATTGAATCATAAACCGGTACAAATTATTTATTAGCTAATTAAAACCCATTAATAAATCCTTTATTATGTGAAGTGTTACCTTGAACATTCTCAATAAAAGCTTTATTTGAGAGGGACAAAAATAATGAGGAAAATCAATGCACTACACACTGCACATAAATTAACTGGATGAGAGAGAAATAAATTGCATGCTTTGAGTTTTCTCTCTCTTTCATTCTGCCTCTTTGCAAAGCCACAGCTCTCATAGAGGCTTTGATTGGCTCTGCAGCTCATGTGTTTGATCCAAATGCAGGACATTTCAGGGAAAAATCCCCCATTTCTTCTTTTCCACAGTGATTACATTTTTAAGGCATTGTTAAACGTGCTCAAGGAGACCGACTGCTGTGTCTGTGTCATTCACCATTCTCTTTGATCCCTAAAGGCTAAAAAGAATTATGCTCTGTACTTTGCTGCAAGTATACAAGTATACAATTATGCACAAAGACTGAGAGCAGACAATAGTCAAATTGTGGGGCATTAAAATTAATCTATGTAAAGTGTGGATCACTCCAATGACTGGCACTGTCTTTAACTAGGCTTGAATGTATCATTGTCTTTGATTGGGTCAAATCACTGTGTCATGGGATGGGTTATGTCCTTTTGGGTGGTGACACAGTGCAACAAGTCATTATGGATGGCAAGAGACAAGTGTGCACAAAAACATACACACACGCACACACACACACACACACACACACACACACACACACACACACACACACAGACACAGACACAGACACACACACACACAGACACACACACAGACACAGACACAGACACAGACACACAGAGGGTTAGACAGACAGATAGAAACACACACACACACACACACACATACAGGCACACACACACCCTGTGCAACTGTCCTCCCTGCCCTTGTCTGACCGTAGCTGCACCGCGATACACTTTACGGGTGTAAAGTGAAAATAATTGGTCTGTCTTGGCTATGAGAGGTCAGATAGAGGAGGAATAAAAAAGAGAGAGCTAAATATTGAAGGCTAATGGAGTGTGGCTCCCCCCAGGGGAGGACAGGATAGGAGGGAGGGAGGGAGGGAGGGAGGGAGGGAGGGAGGGAGGGAGGGAGGGAGGGAGGGAGGGGAGATTGCAGCTGTGTGTGTGTGTGTGTGTGTGTGTGTGTGTGTGTGTGTGTGTGTGTGTGTGTGTGTGTGTGTGTGTGTGTGTGTGTGTGTGTGTGTGTGTGTGTTTGTCAGTGTGTTTCACACTTATTGTCTAGAGGCAATGTTACACACTTTCACACTACCGCTCCCCTATGGTTTAACAAGCATCAATCAAGCACTTATCATCATCATCATCATCATCATCATCATCATCATCAACCTTATGACATGCATTACCATTACTCACTCACATTGTATGATATTATTATCTTTGAGTGTTTCTAACCCATGGTTTTCCCTTATCCATGGCACCCACACTTGTACTGCAGTATGCTGCTCTACTCTGGGTGCAACGCGGCCTTGCTCCTGACCTGGATACACTTGACTAGTCTGACTGGGTCTTTGACTAAATGGATACATTTAATTGGGTGATGAGAATCCATTATATTTCTCTCCATTTCTCTATTGTAATGACTGCCTTGCATGTAGTCACTTTGCTGCCATGTTTCAACCATGACCAGGGTGAGGTTCTCGGAATCACAACCAACGTATTCCATTTCCCATATTACAGCCTTTCCAGCTACCGACATTAGCATTAAAACAATTTGAATGGAAATTTTCACGTCTCATGTCCAAAATGAATGGATTTAATCAAGCAATCCTACAGGGCATTCATATACTGTACATTATGAGCAACGTTAGTTTGGCACAGGGAGAGGGGGAGAAAAGACAGAGTGAGAGGGAAACAGTTTCATTTATCAAAATCCACATGTTGACCTTGGCCATGTTTTAAAGTCATTACAGCAAGTGGAGATGAGGAAATAAAAGCTATCAGCCCAGAGTCATTAGGGAAGGCAGCCAATAAGGACAGTGTTAATGACCAGACCTACTGCTCGCTCACAGACACGTGCACACACTCACGCAGACACGCGCACACACACACACACATACACACAAAGTCACACAATTGCACATGCACACATACATATACAGTTACACATTGGTTTATTCACATACAGTCACACATATATACACTCACACATGCAGTCAAACTCACACAAAGGGTCTGAATCCAGGCCTGCACACTCTTCAACCCACTCAAAGACTCAGCCCTCAGACAAAAATGTATAAGTATGAGGTCACTATCTGATTTGAGCCCTGGAATTCGGGCGTGACGTTTGAAGTAGAACACTCTCCAACCTCGCAGCTCAACCACTCTTCCTGGTTTAATTGGCTTAACAGACGAACGGACTGTCAAAAGTCCTCTGAGACTTTTCTGTCCGTAGAAAACTGATAAACGGACACGTACAGACCCTTGTCATCTCTGTTGTCCGTCAAAGGATGACTCCCGTAGAGAAACCATTGGCTCAATCCGTAATTAACAAGAGACCGTAGTGTGGTCGGGGCTTCAACTTCCTCATGCAGCCCCGGTCTTGGCAGGTTTCCTCTCCTGCTTTCCCTGAATTATGTTCAATTGATTTGTTAATCAGCTGAAGTAAAGTGCTACCATTAGTTCTAGCCAGGCGTTTGTTGATCGTGTACACTGGGCTATTGTACTAGCCTGGCCAAAATATGCTATCTAAAACAATCAGAAAAGTCCAAAAGTTTAGAAGGTCAGGAGATTTGGGGGGGGTCATCCTATTTAGTTTTTTGAGATTGAAGACGTCTCTTCGAGAATGTATTCATACACAGTAGCTAGTTCGAGCTTGGATTATTTGCCCTGCAACATTGGTGTTTTTGGAAGTAATTTTGGAGGAAGCTTTGTTTATGTTGTGGTTTAGAGGAGGCCAAAGTGTCGAGGGAAGGAGGTGGACTGAAGGGGTGATTTTGGTCATTTATTTTCTCTATGAGTGTCATTTGCTGCACTCAGAGAACATTGCTGAAAATAGACCTACAACCAGAGAGAGAGAGAGAGAGAGAGAGAGAGAGAGAGAGAGAGAGAGAGAGAGAGAGAGAGAGAGAGAGAGAGAGAGAGAGAGAGACAGTCGTTCATTACATTCTCGCCTCAGACATATTAATGCACAACATCATCAGACTCTCGCTGGGTAAATTGCTCCATTTCTTTGATTTTGTGACTAGACTGAGGTGTCACTGGAACCCCCCAAAAATAAATAAGGAGAGTTTGTGCACATGGAAAGCGTGTCTGTGAGAGGAGGATAAAACTGATGAGAGAGAGAGAGAGAGTGAGAGTGAGAGAGAAAGTGATGATTTCTCAGTCAGTTAAAGGTTAAAGACTAAAAGGAAGATGAGTAAATGATCTTAATCCCATTAAGCTTCGTTGGCCACCCACCAATGACACACCCACCCTGGGTTCAAACTTAAATTCTCATGCCCGAGAATGAATCAACATGGTTCCCATAGCAACAAAGAGAAGCCAGAAGAGAAATTGCTTGCATCGAAAAATAAATGAAAAAAGAAGAAAAGGACAGATGAGAGTGAGAGAGAAGAGAAAGTAGAAGAGGAAGGTGGACACTAGGAAAAGTAGGAGGGTGAACACTTGAAAAGTTAATTCATTGTGTTCTTCCAGTTGTATTTGACATATGTCAAACAATAGGGACATGTTTCTCTGTACCAATGAATGTCATTGTTATGTATGTCAGTACAGCCCTACGGGTGATGGCAGCATTCTTTACTTGACAGTGTGTTGTGGAATGCGTGGCACAGTCTGAGTTACCACATGATACACTGTGGCTGTCTTTTACTATACAGCTAAGTTAGCACACACAATAGTCATATCTGTGGTATGCATAGCTATGGTACTGAGAGTTTTTCAGAGGAGAAAGTAGAGAAACATAAAATATTACTTTTGTATTCACCAAAACAGGGCCTTCTATCATACCCAGGAGTGGCTATCACATCCATTATCCAAAAACTCCACCAGGGTAAAATCAGTGCGTAAGTATTCAAATACTAAAATAGAATTGAGCCTTTGGGCTCTCTCTCCAGCCTCAGTGGATTTCTCATCGGATTTAATTCTTTCATTTTTAAATGTTTGGTTGAATAAAATATGATTTACACTGGGAAGTGATTCTCTGTCATACTTTTTAAATCAGATGCATAAGGCTGGAGACAGAGTGAGTGTTTTCAGAAGAGTTACAGATAAGGCTAGAGGTGTAGGCGTTGGCTGTAATGGTGTACTTGGGATTGATAATCCCAATTTTTTTGTTTATTGTCATGTTGTATTAGACAGTGTTCTACAATGTCTGACGATAAAGAAAGGCAAATTGCTGTAAAACCCCAGAGCAAAGCCATAAAAAGCTGTTAGTAATAAACATCATAGCCAAGGAGCCAAACCAAACATCCACACTAGAAATATTCACAATGCAGTTAGATTCAGTGTCATGTCTTAGTAGATTATATACAGTACCCTAAACGTCCCTTTTAGCAAGAACAGTTTGTTCATCAATCCCAACTGTATCCAATTTGCAGGGAGGAAAAGGACTTTCGTGAGACAGTGCTATAAATGGCACCCTCAAAAGCATATTAAGTGGTGCAGCTGCTGGAATCCTGACATTTTGCTCAGAGGGTTGTTGGGAAATGTCACATTTTTGGAGGTGTCGAGAAGGCGTCTGGTTCGGCCGTGTCAGACGCCACAGGAGAGCCTATTAACATGATTGAATAATTAACCTCCTCTTCGCCTGTGTGGGATTCATAGCAGGGCACTTAAACACTTCACCAACGTGCAGGACAGCATCACAAAGCACTCTCACTCAACACTCATTACGTACTGGTACACAGCAAGTGTGCAATGGGGGTTGAGAGGGAGAGTGGTAAAAAAAAAAAAAGGGTATTTAATAGCTGTGAATAAGAGTGAATATGTATGTTACCAAACTTATGAACACTAAAAGCAAACACATTTTTTGGGGGGGAGGGGAAATGACTTCTTTAAAGGGTTGTCCATCATTCCCATTGTCACATTTAACATTGACGCACAGAAAGTAGATATTTTCTTGATAGCTTAAACAAAAGAGACACAATAGTCAAAAAGGTCCTTTAGAATACCCAAACAAATCCTATTTGGATTCTATAGGATAGGATTCCAATACTGCAGGTCTACTGTGGAGATCCATCATTGGATACGTGACCTGATGACATCAGAGATTTTTGAACAAGGGAGGTCACCCACTCCATCCCTGTCCCATCAACAGCACCTGTTGCCTTGGTAACAGGAGCTACCGTGTTTACAGGAAGCTGTTGCCAGGGTAATACTGAACTCTCCGACTCCTGGATATTATCATTTCAAAGTGTAATTTTCCCCGAATATGAAATACATTTCCTAAATATAAATACCACTCTCACTGTCAGAGCAGGATATGAGTTTTTCACAATTCATATTATTGAATTGAAGAGGTCAGGGAGGAAGCAGCATTATATTGTATAATCCCTGATATTCCCTGGCTGTGGCTTTCATATCCATGGGCGAGGTTTGGCCAATGACTCATGTCTTGGGGTAGAGAGGCTCTTTTAAGAGGACAGGGCTACAGTAAATTGCACAGTAAAAGCACTTTTGAGATTATTTTTGGTTTGGCTGGTTAGCTTTCAGTCAAAAAGCGGTCCAATGTGTGCCTATACAGGTTGGGGAGTATGGCTGGGGAAGGTCCATTCTTGTATTAAGGAGCCTCTGAGTGGATTGAGCTGCCTTTACCAATAAAAACACCTTCCTCTCTGTGCAGCACAAGAAGGTTAAAAACTGGCTGATGACTTATGTGCCCTTTGAATGATTCCTCCTACCAAAAACAATGCAACAGCAAATAATAAAATGTATGTTTTCATTTTTGTTAATTCTAAATGTTTATATGCTTACATCCTTTACTTGCCAACCTTTACACATCTCTTGCTGAGCCCAACTTGCCTTGAGTGGACCACAGCGGAAATAAGTAATTGACTTTATTGTGTACTATCCTTGATGATTTTATTCATGTGCATGTATGTTTATTTGTATTATGTGAGCTTGGTTTTAAGATTGTCAAATCAACTAAACCAAACTGCAAGAATTGCCATAGCCAAACAGTATCTAATGAATTGTTACAATAAACAGAATTGTTGCCTTTGTTATTGGTTTTCTGACACTTTTTTCATTACATTTTGTTCATGTCAAGCACCTCAATCTCTAATCTAACTCACACCAAAAAGTCTTGGACGCTACAAGTTCACATGTACATTTTCCAAAGTCCTAAGCTGTAAGTTCTTCTTTTCCCCCGGTCATTTTGTCCCCCTCTTACCCTCTCTCTTGCCCTCTCACTCTCTCTCCATCTCTCCCTCTCCAATCTGCTCCTGACCAAGACTCCAGCCTCCTCTCTCTCTCTCTCTCTCTCTCTCTCTCTCTCTCTCTCTCTCCCTCTCTCTCTCTCTCTCTCTCTCTCTCTCTCTCTCTCTCTCTCTCTCTCTCTCTCTCCCTCTCTCTCTCTCTCTCTCTCTCTCTCTCTCTCTCTCTCTCTCTCTCTCTCTCTCTCCTCTCTCTCCTCTCTCTCTGTTGTTATTTTAGTCCACGCTGCACACAGTCCCGGCCTAATGAAGTGTGGATGAGCGCGATGGCGACTCGATCGCATTTATCATTGACTTTGAGTTTAGTTTACAGAGCTATGAATAATTTATTATGGATGAATAAGGGTTTAGAGTCGATCACAGTTTGATAATATATTCCTCCTTGAAGCCTTCCCGGAATTCAGATGAAGAGCGAGCCGGCGTATCACGGCACGGCACTGGCGGCCCCCGGTTCCTCCTCCCTGTGTGTCCCGGCATGGGCCCCTCTTCAGTAGCCGCAGTGCGACGGCCGCGCATGTGTTGGCAAACAGATTTAGCCTAATCCTCCCTTACAGCACCGCCACCGGAGGGGCCACTGTCGAACGCACAGACACAGGCACAAAATGGCGGATGTGTCAGCGCGGGCATTATTAGCACTAAGTAGAGGATTTGTGATCAGAGCGCTCCTGGATAACGTTTCATGCCCAACCCTTAATCCACCCAGGATACCACCTGAGTACAATACCATGGTAGCACTGCTGTGTGTCACAGCATGCTTCCTTGGCAGAGGAACACATGACTTGTTACTCACGCTCAATACGGTCAGTGTGTTCTCTTGCCAACGTATTGGGATTCATGTGATGATTTAAGGGGCAATTATTACATATTTTCTGGCCATGTTGAACCGCGACAGACTATTTTGCTACATTTATGATGGTCATTCTTTTTTGTATCTTTGGTATTTCATTCCCTTCATCATATCATAATGCAGGACAACCTGATTTGCACTTTGACCCTCTTTGATTCAAGTCTTGAGTCTTTGTCGGCGGCGCCTTTTCCTCCGGTCTACGTAAATGTGTGAACCTGGGGTTTGGTGGCCTCTCTCTCTCTCTCTCTCTCTCTCTCTCTCTCTCTCTCTCTCTCTCTCTCTCTCTCTCTCTATCTCTCTCTCTCTGTTTCACACACCACTCATAATTACCCTCACCACCAATCAATATCATAATTAACCAGAGTGCTGACGGCTCTGACAGGGTGCTGGCGTTGTTCCCGGTAACCATCCATCACTGCATTGTTTCCTCTTTCACTCTCACTCTATACATTTGTGCGTGAAGCGGAGGAGGAGGAGGTCGGTAGGGTTAGGCCTGAGAAGTGCAGCAGGAGATATGACAGGAATAATCAGAATTACTCTGAAGGCCTTCTGAAGAGATTCCTACCGAGTGATCAGATTCCTCCTTTGATAACAACAAACTTGCTTTTCATTAATCGTCTTGACTTTGAGTCATTTTAATTCCAGCACGAGTGCAAAAACACACAAGATTGTGATTTGGCAGAGATGAAAATTCTGAGGTGTTGACACTGCTCCAGTGTTAATTAAATGTATTTACAATTCCTTGTTATGGCATAAGTAGCAAAGGGAGAGGAAAAACATTGCATCAACTTTCATGAACTGAAATTAACTGACAAGAGTTTGCTTTGATCTCAATAATCAATGTTGTGTTTGGCCTTGTCTGTGTTTTAAAGACCCCTTTTGAGTTCACGTCATGCAAGATTGCCTTGTCAGTTTAAATGATGACTAACCCTAACCCTTTATTCTTTACAAAGAAATAGTCCAAAGTTAACTTTTAATAAGGAAAACATCTAAACTCTCATTTTGAATGTGCCAAAATAAAAGCAGGGCATTCCATCTGAGAATTTAAGAACTTTACTGTGCATTCTCTGATGTATGTTCTCTGAGATTTATCAAATGTCTAAATTAAGCATGTTTAGTATTTGGTCGACAATCCTCTGCATGCAATAACTGCCTGAAGTCTGCGACCTATTGATCCCACCAGACACTCCCACCAGTATCTCTGGTGATGCTCTACCAGGCCTGTATTGCAGCCATCTTCAGTTGTTGTCTGTTTTGAGGACTTTTTGCCTTAAGTCTCCTCTTCAGCAAATGAAATGCATGGAGTGTATTGCCAAAAGAAAATGCTTCACTGTCCAATTACTTATGAACTGTACATGTGCAGTTTTCTGTCAGGATGTAGGTGTTAATTGTTTGTACAGTATAAGAGTGTGGTATTTTGCAACCATGTCCACACGTTACTCAGGAGGTAATGTTTGTAAACACTGAAAGAGGTCTATACTATTCATTCAGAGTAATAGGTTTAGCTCTGGAGAGAGAACAAAATCCTAACCGAGAGAGAGTGAGAGAGACCTTCAGACTCATCCTGACCCCAGTGCTCCTTGGGAAAATGAGTTCTTGATGGACTGGGTGATTGACAGCTGGTTTGTGTGTCAAGATCATTAGGGCCGGTGTTGATGGTAATGGACTCTTTTACCCAGCGGGGGTCAGTGAAGGGTGAAGGGGGACCCGTCTGTGAAATAAAGGGATGGCCAAGCGACAATGCCACACAGGCTAATCTTCTCTATGTCATTTTTTACAGCAGCATAGGGAGGTCTACGTTGTGTAGACGTCAAATGTTAGAAATCAATGTATGAGGAAGGATATTGCTGTTAACTTCCCTTGACTCACTGAGAAACTGATTCAATGAATGTGTTATGAATGAACTTACCTTGAGAACTTAATTACATTACATTTCTAAAATGAATAAAATTGAATAAGAATTCTAAGAGTAGAATTCAAGAAATGGATTCAGTGACATCGTCTGAATTGCAACCAAGGCCATCTTAATTGCAACCAAGATTCCCCCTGTAACTAGAGCACTAGACTTATTAATTAGTATATCCCTGGGGTTCATCTTCTTATTAGATAATCCCAATTTCTTCCAAACATTTACAAGCTACATGCCCCTTCCAGTGAACCGTTTAAACAGGGTTAATTTAAACTTGCAATTTGACCAGACTATAGGACAATTCCCTTAAATGTTGTCAATTCAATAATTGGATTGAAATTTGCATTAAACAATATTTTAGTAATGGCTTGTGTTTTCAGTGTTCTTTTACTTATTCAGTGGAAAAGGTTTGGTAGCCTAATACTGTTCTCTGTTGGCCATAAGGTTAATGTAGGCCTACTTCATTCAGACTTTGCGGTGCCCATGTAACTGTCCATTTGTGAATTGAATGGGGCATCATGACTGAATTCATAATCTATTTATTTTGTCTAATCTAATGATTTAATGTGATACTGATTAGGACAATCATAGTATATGTTTAGTATATGACAATTTCTTTTCACATCTAATCCAGGGACGAAATACACCGGGGCAAATTATAAAAATGTGCATTCCTGCCTGCAACCAGTTTAATAATGTGTAAGCTTTGATCAAACCCATTCTCTCTGAGTTTGACCAACGTTGGCTCTCTGTTAGGCTTTTATTCATGTCATTTTATTTTATCCTTAAAAATTATTTAATAAGTGAGAAATGATTCCAATGTTAATTATTTTATTATCTGAGATAACAGCGTTCATCAAAGTCATTCATCTAGGCGGGTGTACTCTTTGTAGTTTCTGATAATTCATATGGGCAGGAGTACAGAACTTCAGACAGGGCATTCCCCACCATCTGCTATCAAAGTGAACTTGCTCACACATACCTACCAGACCAGCTGATCCCCATTAGAATTTGGGCAGCTTTTTTAGTTTAATTTTGCATGCAGGTGATGATTATCACCCATTGTTCTCCCCGCAATCTCTTGCCTCCCGAGATGAAGTCATCAGATGTACATGGAAGCATGCAGCTAATCGACAAGTCACCTCAGTTGCTCGCAATGCACCCATCATGTCAACACTACTAGGGACACAAAATCCAATAACTAGCCAATATCAATACTGAAATGCACTGCAAAGCATAGCTGTCTTGTCCCCACCTTGCCATGGCTTGTACATAATACTGAAGTGCACTTAAAAAGAAGATGTGGCCTTAACCCTCAAGGGCTCCCTACACTTTCGAAAATAAGTCAAGATTTATGCTCTATTGTACAGTATGTGTGAAGTGCATATTTTTACCTTGAGAACTCAACAAATTCAATGTCTTCTCTAGCTTCCAAGAAAATGTTTTCTCCTATTCAAGCATCGCAAGGCGGTTAAAACCTGTGCGCTTTTGGGCTCCACTTTCTTCTGAAGGATAAAGTATTTACACAAAAACATCCACAAAGACACAGTGGGAATCAATTAGGCTCAGGTCTGCTCCTGCAGTGCCAAACCCAGGAGGGCTTTGTAAGAGAACACAAACTTTATTCATTAATGTAAAATTCAATTACGAAATCCTGCTCCTGAAAGCGTAGAATCGATTCATTACATGTAAATAAAATATACCGCAACTCATCAAAGCTCCATTATGTTTTAATTTCTCTACTGGTGAGATACCTCCCAAGTGAAATGTTATAACCATCCAACGCAGCATCGTAAACAATTACAGATCCTCCCGATGGGCCCCAGAAACAATCTCCTAGTCATGAAACACCTCCAACATTAGCATAAGTTTTTTCTTCAGAAAGCCAGATTAAAAGTGGTGTGATATTTCTGATTGTTTTGTATGGAATGAGGTGATAGTGAATTACGCACTGGGAGAGATGAGTTCCTCCTTTTGTGTTTCGATGGACGTTATTAGAGAATGAAACACAAAAACAAAGGAGAAACAATGCGAACACTCATACACCCGCCGCCATCTCTGAATGTCAAGTATCTACTTATGAGATGTGTCACTTTATTGATGCTTGAGAGAAAATGTGTCCATTGTTCTCTAGTTACTCTTTTGAATTTCCAGTTAATCAGTTCTTTGTTTGGTTTTGTGTACCCATGTTCTGCTCACATGTTAACTAAGCAAAACACAATAGGCAGCAATGAATACACTGCTTTGTGACAGAGCATGGACCCTGAGGGCTTGAGAATGATATTTCTCCTTCAAACGAGGCTGTTGAGAGAGAGAGACCTGTCAAAACCGTTCTCTGTTAGGATGAAGAGTCAGTGTCAGTTGAAGCCGATAACGACTCGTTGGAGTTACAGCAAAGCGCCAGGTCGGCCAGCGAGGCATCTAGAGATGAAACTTCTCTCTTAATTTCCAACATGGCTCCGATTCATTATATCTCAGCCTCAGGTGAGCTCTGGGGGCAGACTGCTGAACCATAGATCAGTGTGAATTCCTGCTTTGATGAGGAGGTCCATGCACATCTCAGGTACCCACTCATATCAGTGCTCTCTCTGTATCTGACATCTGATTATGTAATTAGCATACCTTTAGCATTTTCCTCTTTTTGTTGAGAGCTTTGACAACCCTGGCCAGAACAAAGAACTACAGTAGAGTACAGCCACCAATGCAAGTAAGACTTCCTCTTTATCCTCTTTAAGCAGTTCCTCTTTATCCTTTATTTCTTCCTTTCTTTCTTTCTCCTATATTTCTTTCTTTCTTTCTCTATGCATGTCTTTCTCTCTGTGCCCACCTATTAGAGACTCTGTCAGACTCCTGTCTTTCAACATCTCTCTCTCTTTCACTTTCATCCTTCTACGTTACATCAGTAACAGGTAAGATGAGATGATAAGACACCAGCATGGCGAATTAAATGAGTCGCAATTAAACTCTGTGACCAAAGAAATGAGTTGTTATTGAATGCCATGGCCACTTGGAGATATTATACAAACCCTGTTTATCTTAATGAGACGCATAATTGCGTTTCCTTTTCTCTTTTCACCTTTCGAATTAAAATTCCACGTTCATACACTTTCTTCTCTTCTCATTCTCTCCCTCTGTCCCTCTCTCTCTCCATGCAGCTAGAATTATGAGAGAATTTGCAGCCATCACAGCTCACGATACGTGTGCGCTACCAGGGGACTAGCTGTGCTTTGAAGCCCCCTTCATCTGAGGCAAGGCTCTGAGATTTAACAGTATGTTTTTGATCAACTTTATGACACTTTAGGCCCTGCCGCTCCTTGATGAAGTTGTTGAGCATGGCAGCAGATGTAGTTAAGTGCGGCAAGCCATGGGAGTGACAGGGGGGGCACTCACAGATGACCCGAGCACTACAAAGACAGGGGAGAGGAGAGATGCCCGGAGAATACACAAGGGCCTGCTCCCAGTTATTCTCACAGACTTTAATCTCTGTGAATCTCTTTAATGCTCTTCCCGCAGTCTAATGTCTGTTTCGACTGCTGAGAAGTGACTACAGAGTGGAAGATGTACTATCAGCTTGGGTTTATTGTGCTGTATTCAATGATTGGTGTTTCTTGTGATGGTACTGCTTTCAAAGATGGGATTTAATGTTTTACTTAATTATGGTAATTGAAGACATTCTTTGGTGTTTAGTCATTAGTGGTTGAAATTCAACAGAACAATGGTTTTGGGAAAATGTTGTGTAAGACTCTGTTTAGCTTAGATAATATGTATCATGACCATGACATGCACTACAGTACCTGGTAAGCTTTGTAAGCAGCAACTCAGTGGGAGTGAAAACAAAACAGGATGTTCTAATGTGGCAGTGAATTGCTGTTTAGAATAAAAGCTTATCCCATCATGGTTCTTTACAGTGGCCTCAGCTGTGACTAAATGTATGGCAAATCAAGCACAAAACAATTTCATAAACTCAGATTTGCTCTTATGCCATGCCATGACCCTGTCTGTTGCTGTACTGTAACTACACAGTGTATGTGTGTGTATGTGTGTGTGGGTGTGTGTGGGTGCGTGCGTGCGTGCGTGCGTGCGTGCGTGCGTGCGCGTGCGTGCACTATAGGTAGAGACCCTCTGCGCAGCAATATTTTGTGCTTTGAAATTCACCACCAACCACCTCCACATTTCTCTCAGCTTAGCATCTTAGCGAAAAGCTATTAACAGCCTGTCTTGATTGTAAACAAGCCATAGGGATGGTTTGTATTCGTCACAGCCTGGGACCTGTTGTAATAGTTTTTCATGGTCATTTCACCCAATCAAATTATGCCAAAGAAAAATTGGGAGAAAAGGCGTCAAGGGTTCGTCAAGCATGCGATAAGTACAAAAACTGAGAAATAAAAATGAAAACGTCTGCTTGGGCTTTTAATCAAAATGTCTGTCAGATGACTAAGATTGGAGAGCTTTTAAAAGGCTTTTTCTCTTATTCCTGAAATGAAATTGCTGTGAAATTAATGACTAAGTGGATGGTGACTGGTAAAGCATAGTTTGATGGAAAGAGTAAACACACACACACACACACACACACACACACACACACACACACACACACACACACACACACACACACACACACGTATTTGTCCATAAGTGGCCATATGTGAGTGAATAACATTGTGTTCATTCTAATTCCATGGGTTCTGCCTATACAAAAGAAAAATCTAAACCACACATACTAATCCTGTTAGAAGCCCATAATGCAATGATTTACATAACATTGGCTTATGCGAGGGTAACCTCAAGACAAACACACATGTGTAATTACATATGCACATGTGTACAGTACCAATCCGGTTATCCACAACTGTTAATGCAACTGTTAATTCTGCTCTCAAATGAAATACTAAGAATTGAAAGCTAAACTGCTAAAGGAGCTACATAATTGCTGCAGTTGCCCCCTCATTTCAAGATAATAGGCTGTTAAATTGTAGTTATTGTATGTTTTATGTGGATATAACCTAGCCACAGACCCCTGTCATGTCTGGTTCATATGAAGTCCCTACACAGTCTCCTCTCCTTTCTCTCAGGCACACAGGAGAGTTAGCCTCTGTAGCGTTAGCAGTGCTTCTGTAGCGTTGGTGTGAGCAGGTAGTTAGCTCTCTAATTGATCCCCCTGTGCATTGCTAACACAGAGCGCTTTCTTGTAAAGTTCAGGCTGATCAGGCCCGCAGGCCAGAGACAGCAAGCCTTGAACCTCATCATTAGGCTCTCAATTAGCAACCCCCTGGAGAGACTTATGCGAATCGATATGACTCTATCTGTACACTGTGTATGTTAACGTGGGGAAGAGTTACGATGATGGTATCAATGATGACTATGGCTATGACAATGATGAGAACGGTGAATCATGATGATGATGGACGCTCTAGAAGAGTTGAATTGAACATACATTCATACTGTGGGTCGTGTACCTCAAACAATTCTTCCCCTGTTACTGATAGTAACGACTTTTTGCATCAGCATGATTTAGAATTCAGCTACTGCGAAAAACTATCTTATTCAAACATCCATGGTTAGGTCCTCCTGCATGCTATCACCACAGCACAGCAGTCGTGCCATAGTGGGATTTACCTAGCCACTAGTCCTCTAACTCTGGGTCCCAGAGAGTGGCCATAGATTCAACACAGGGTCTCTTACCCTGATGGAATATACAATTAGCCCTCTCTCCCTCCTTTGTAATGGAATATGCAATTAGCTTCCCTGCTCGTTTATCAGACCATAATGTATGGACCGGTAGCTCTTTGGAGTGAAAGTGTATTGCCATGATTGAGCTCCAATCCATAACAATGGCCGCATAGTCAAGCATTGGGGCTTTAAATTATGAGTTCTTTTATTGCTATTTTATACCAGGAAGCTATTTGGGAATCAACAGAGAGGTTTTGCACCATGTCATTAAAGGAGTAGGCAGAGGAAATCAACTTGGGAGACATCTATCAAACGGAATGAGTGTGCAGGCGGAGAGATTGGGAACGTGCACCGTAATGAAGAGCTTAAACGTGGACTGCACACCAAGGTGTATGTAGAAGGGGGGAAAGGGGGATTGTGTGTGTGTGTGTGTGTGTGTGTGTGTGTGTGTGTGTGTGTGTGTGTGTGTGTGTGTGTGTGTGTGTGTGTGTGTGTGTGTGTGTGTGTGCATGCGTGCATGTTCGATGACAGTGTAGGTGAATATGTGTTTACATATATGGTAAACTCCTCTTTGATACTGTCTGAGTGTATTTAAAATGCATGCACAGATCCATTTGTAAGTTTGGGTTCGATTAATAGCATGGTTGTGGCTTAAACTTGTCAGCACAGTTGAATAAACATAGTATGTACACCAGGTCTTCCGTTCTTCCCGCTCAGGCTGGATTCGCGGACGTCTAGACAATGAGAACAACACTCAAGTCTGTCAGGGTAAGCTTACATCAGCCTGTTTGGTTTCTCTGACATGAACGCCATTAAAGATTCATGGCGTCCAAAGACTGGATTCTAAGACCTCCTGCCTGGCCAAACAAGGGCAGGTTAGCCATGGGGAGGCCAGCTTTGCCAATGCACAGTACATAGGCTGTCTTTGTTGAATCATTGGCACTGTGTTGAATCTAAGCATCCAACCATTACACTCAGGTGAGTTACATCATTATGTGAGATGGGATACTGTATTTCAAAAGTAAAATAGAATCAAAGACTAAACCCCAAAACCCACAAAAAACACACTTGAGCAGACCGTCTGGATGTATGTTTGTGCACACGTACAGTACTGTACATGCTGTGCTGCCACTGAATCACAATCATGTTTTGTGGCAGTTGACGCCCTAGCTAGTGCTTGTGTCCTGCCTGACATCTCTCCCTCTCTCCTGGGACATCTCTGCCGTGCATCTGCTGCGCGCTCCTGTGGCTCCTGAGACTCCCAACACATGCCGCACAATCAGTGGAAGTCAATGACAACAGTTGGCAGCGCCAACCATGTCACTCCTGCAAAGGATTGTGGGTAGCTGTCTTAATTAGCCTGTATTGGCCAGACAGGCGTTCATGTATACACACACACACACACACACACACACACACACACACACACACACACACACGTGTGTGCGCACACACACACGCACGCACACACACACACACACACACATATGCATACCTTTACTCCCTCTATCTCCATTAGCTGCAGCATATGGTTCTGTAGAGTTACCTCGAGTCTCTAACCAGTCATTCCTGCAGATCTGCAGGCTTTGTGATGCTAGGAGGCCATCACATGTCCACATGCATGCACGCACACATGCACACACACACACACACACACTCACACCCACACACACACACACACATGCACACACACACACACACACACACACACACACACACACACACACACACACACACAAATGAATTGGGGACCTGCCATACAATGAATTCTTTGTACCTCGCAAAAACATGTATTTGTTTGATCAGGCAAACCCAAGTGTTCCGGTATCTTCATTGATCTTCATATTTATGTATTCATTTATTTATTCATCAATTTATTCTTAATTAACTTAACCTTATCGTCTGATGGAGAGAGGCAGAGACTGCGTAATGAGTGAGGTTAATTTATATGCAAATACAGATGAAAATGGAAGTCAAATTAAAGATCTTAGTGGATGACAAACTCACACACACATACACACACACACACACACACACACACACACACAAACACACACACACACACACACACACACACACACACAAACACACACACACACACAGATAGATACAGAACTGCACACAAGTCTATTGCACCCACACATTTTCATCATTGACACATGGGTGACACAGTAACAGAGGTTAGAACCTGTGTTCACGTGTGTCCTCATTGACTGTGTGTGTGTCCTTATCTCTCTGCGTGTGTACATGTGTGTGTGTGTGTGTGTGTGTGTGTGTGTGTGTGTGTGTGTGTGTGTGTGTGTGTGTGTGTGTGTGTGTGTGTTGGGGAGGGGTGGGTACCAATCCCATGTTTTCTCTCTCTCACACCTGGCCTCAGCCCGGTTGGGCTGGTGGCAGGCCAGCCATGGTTTCTCTGCTGATCAAAGGAGTCACAGCGTCCTTGACTACAACCCCCAGAGGCTCTCGCTTTTTCATCACTGAAATCTAAGAGCAGCAATTAGAACTATTTTAATGTGGTCTATCTGTCTGTCTGTCTGTCTGTCTGTCTGTCTGTCTGTCTGTCTCTTTCTCTCTCTCTCTCTCTCTTTCTCTCTCTCTCTCTCTCTCTCTCTCTCTCTCTCTCTCTCTCTCTTTCTCTCTCTCTCTCTGTCTCTCTATCTCTCTCTCTCTGTCTTGGAAACATGTTCAAATTAGAGGATACATTTAATCAGATTAATCATGAAGATCTGTCAATTATGGTACACCATTTCTTTACAAACGGAAACCACACATGTTTGATCTCCATCGGGTAGCTGTACAACATTCTGCATTTCCTCAACAATATAACCGCCAAAACGGTCTGCGATAATGGAGAGCCCAAAAGCCGTACATAATTCATGTAATGTTTGTTGATATTTTTTACATGGCGGATCCGTGAAGTCTGGGGAAACAGCAGAGCAAACAGAGAAATGAAGCTGTCTGGTGTTTACAACTCTCCTCTCTACGCCATAGACAACACAGATATGACATGACAGCCAAACCGCAAACACAGTGGGAAACGTGAGGAGGGCTCTGGCTGAGTAGAAATAAGGCAGTCTCTTGCATCATCAGAAACAGAGAAAGAGAGAGAGAGAGAGAGAGAGCGAGAGAGAGAGAAAGCTCCTGTGTGATCTGACTGACAGAGACAGTCAAAGAAACACAGAGACCTTTGTGGTATTTCAGAGACAGAACTGCAGAGCAGTGGGTGTGAGACACGCAGACAGTTATACTGCAGACTTCAGAGGACCGCTTCACGCTGTCTGACCACAACATATAGGACATTACACACTACACTAGTTCTCGGAAGTGGAAACAGGGATGTGGTGGTAAAGAAAGGGGGGCAAATGCTGGACACCAGAGTAAATGACGAACATAAACGCGAAAGGTAAAACAAGCACATTTTCATAAAAGGCGGGTAAACCTTTTCAGCAATGAAAGAGACATAAACAGTGCTTCGTTCGTTTATCCTCCACTACATCAATGCATCTGCAATCTTACTGAAGTCTTTTTAAGTAGTTCTGAAACATTTCATGAAACTGTTGTCTGATGCCACTGCTTTTCCCATGCCTTTCTGAGTTTAAGTCTCCATTACACATCTCTTTTCATTCATACAGCTCTAGGCTACATTCATCAAAGCAATTTGCTTTTAACTGCCTTTGCTTAGAGGCTCCACTTATAACCAATATGGGTTTAAACCAGTTCCCTGTTAATTTCCCCCCAAGGATGCTCACACAAAGAAAACTCTTAGAAGATGGGAGTTAGACTTTGGATGTTCCACTCATTCACTCAAACACTGAAAATAGCTTCATCACTTTGACATGACCACAGAGTAAATTCCTGTTATTATTATAAGCATGTATCTAAAAGCAACAATCCTTGAATTCTTTTTTTTCAGATCCATCTGAATCAATTAAATTAAATTAAAGGACTTCTGTCTGACTAGTTGAATAATTTATTCGGTCTAATTATGCTAGTGGAATTAAACATTAAGTTGTATTATGCATGTAAATTATAGCGGTTAAAAAGAGGCTTTTTCATTGAAAGTGCCTTTGAATTGTCATGGGAGGGATGCCGCATGTTTTGTGACCAGGAAATGTAGAGTAAATGAATGGTTTTGAGCATGAATAATATTCACAGGATATCTGAGAGAAGGGTTGGGGACAATTCCACATTTCTTAATTCATGAATTGAATTTTAATTCAGTTCTTAGTTTGAATAATTGAAATTCCAATTGACCTCAGCCCTGACTGATAGCTGATATTCTACAAGTGAGGATGCAGATTTTGGTAGAGGTGGAAGCAGTTGCTGTATCAGTATGCTTTGTGACTAGCATTAAGGCCTTGGATTATTGGTAGACAAAGAACAATTCCCATACAGCCAGTGTCCTCCCTTCAAATGGGTTTTGAAGTGTGAGGGAAAGTTAGTTAAATATGTGAAGACAATGTTCTGTCCACCAGGCCTTAATCACTGACTGTTGGTGGGCAGAGGCTCTTGATCAGAACATTTAGAGGCACTATGCTGAGTCCTACAGGGAACAGCCACAGCTGTGTTAAACAGACTATACAGAGCTACTAACTACTCCAAAGTGACAAGCAGTCTCCCAGCCTATTCAGACTTAATGACTACACTTAGAGAGAAAGGGATAGGAGAGGAGGGGGAGAGAGAGAGAGACAGAGAGAGAGAGACAGACAGAGAGAGAGAGAGAGAGAGAGAGAGAGAGAGAGAGAGAGAGAGAGAGAGAGAGGGGGGGGGGAGGAGAGGGGACAGGAGAGAGGAGGGGAGAGGAGAGGAGAGGGAGGGGAGAGAGTGAATGTAGTGGAGATAAATTGCATTTGTTCTGAATTAAATTCATGGAATTACCTGAGAAGAAAAATAAATACAATACAGGGGACAGATAGAGAAGCAGTCGTGGATAAAACCTTCCATACATGAGCAGCCAGGCAGTGAGAACACCAACCAAGGGAGGGAATCAAGAATGATGCTTCTTGTGACAGGACTGCAAACGCCATTGACAGAAAATCACAGAAACAGAACAAAGAAAGAGAGAGAAAGAAAGATATGGGTCAAGACAGAGTGGTACAGTGCATAAAAACCATGAGTGGCCATGCAAATCGTACAAAATTCACGATGCTTGAGCGGTTTCTATGTCAAACGGAGTGAGATGAGATGGCTCTGCCTTTAAGTGAGCTGTCACACACTCTTCTGCTTCGGCTGAAGTGAGTGTCAGGCAGCAGAGATATAGCAATTTAAGCCTGTTTTTGCCTATCAATTAGGGGGGAGACCAAGGGTGTTCTGATACGGCTCCTGTTCCAGAGAAAGCCGTGTTCTGCATTGTGTGAGTGAAACAGCGGGTGAAGGCATAATCAGATCATGGAGGTTTCATCACCATACACCTTTTACCAAGACATGTAGTTTGTTCTTGGCTTCAATGGACTGTGTTAGCTTCAATGGACTGTGTTAGCATCAATGGACTGTGTTAGCTTCAATGGACAGTGTTAGCTTCAATGGACAGTTTTAGCTTCAATGGACTGTGTTAACTTCAAATGGACTGTGTTAGCTTCAATGGACTGTGTTAGCTTCAATGGACTGTGTTAGCTTCAATGGGTGTTGTTATCTTCAACGGCTGTTGTGAGCTTCTGAGTTGAAGCTGGGTCACCATCGCCCATCATTGAGAGGATAGCTATGTCGCTAACAATATGTCGCTAAACTGAGGTTGAATAGAATACATGATCAAATGTAGCCGCTGCTTACAGATGAACAGCAACAACGACTTTGTGAATGTTTAGATGCTTGTGAGGGCTTATGACGTGCTATGTCATGTTGTAATACTGTACCTTAGGGTTCCCACCATTCATGCCACAACACTGAATTAATGCTGATGCTGTGTTAGTTCTTTCATACTGTATCTTCCAGGTGTCTTCGTTTTCATGTCATACAAGCAAAAACGTGCCTCTATGTAAACCATAAACCAGTGGTGCATTGAGAGGGAAGGAAACATATTGATTGATGACTAAAGGTTATGCATCCCTGCTTGGTGGTAAAATGCTGAGTGTATTGAATGGGGGTGGTGCTATGGACTCATCCATCAGTGGCTTTCAGAGGGGGGGTTGTGGGCCATTCAAGGCTAAGACTTACATGTCTTTGGAGTGGTAAAGGACATAAAGAACATGTTAGAGTCCTCCTAAACCTTGTATTATGCAAGAAGAGAGTACATAGATGACCAACAAGCTGTTACAGTCTGGTCTAAACTGATTGAAGCCACTTTGCTTACACAAATGAGTATTAAAACTACCTTGTAAGTGTTGTGCTGTACAGTAGCTACCAAGACGGAGCAGTCACTCTGATATAAACCCAATGACAGGAGAGCCTGATGAGAATATGATATGCAGAGATGAGTTGGTTAAATATTAAGGAAAGCCCATCTTGTCTGCATGATTGAGTC
This sequence comes from Argentina silus, assembly GCF_951799395.1. NCBI lineage: Eukaryota > Metazoa > Chordata > Actinopteri > Argentiniformes > Argentinidae > Argentina > Argentina silus. Next base: position 12,082,186 of record NC_139669.1, read on the forward strand.
TGTGGCTGAGATTTGAAGTGGCGGGTGTGACGGGCGGCTCACTGTGTCGTGAGTACCCCTGTGCCCACGCTGCTCTGAGTAACGGCGACGCGGCGCACCTCCTCCGTGGTAGCGCTGGCACCATATGGCACCGGGTGCGGTTCAGTGGTTCAGGATTGATTCGAGCAGAGTAGAGAGAGAGAAAGTGAGGGATCCTAATTGGGTGTTTTCTCGACCAGATGCGCAATAAATTCCGTGTAGAACAAGATTATCATCAGGATCACCACGGAAAGGCTACGGGTTTGAAAACTCTACCTGTGAGAGTTGGAGGGAGCCAATGAGCACAAACAAAACACTCACAGGACTGTGTGTGTGTGTGTGTGTGTGTGTGTGTGTATGTGTATGTGTATGTGCGTGCGCGTGTGCGTGTACGCATGCATGTGTTTTCTAGCCTCTATGTACAAATAGATTGTAGTAGCCATTGTAGTCGTAGCAACATATAAAAGATTGCTCCATCTTTAGCAGTGTGACAGCAACAGTAGACCTAATGAGATCTCAGATTCTGATCATGACCTACATCATGAATCCTAAATAATGTGTGTTTCCAGAGACCCAGTCTTTTCAGAGGTACTGGAACTCACCTCTAGGGGAAGCTGGTAGAGGTGGAAATCATTCTAATGCATGGAATGGAATGAGGAATGGTATCAAACACTTGTATCAGCCCATCCTTCGACATCAGCCTCCCCTGCTTACCCCTCGTCTGAGCCTATGGATCACACTCTAACTTCTGTATACCTGATGTTGTATTTATGTCAGTGGTTCCAGAGCAGGGGCCCAGAGTAAATTAGCATAGCCACTGATCTAGGTACAGCTCTGCATGGGAGTGTAGGATTAGACTGGGGGTTAAGGGGATGAATGTGACAGTGACAGGCTTCTGATCCTGGACCAGCCCATATTAAATGATTGGATTAGACCATGTATCATACGGCTTACGTCTTTTGAATCCAGCCTCCCTCTCCCGCAGAACACTCTGTTTGTGGTAGAAAACCACCTCTCGCTGCGCTGCCAATCTAAAAACATGATCCACAAATCACATCCCGCTGTCTAGAGGCCCTCCTGTGTCTCTGATATGGTAAATACCAACTACAGTAATACATAATAGATGTCATGGTAAGATGACACATTTGAGTATTAGATGGAACTCGTATCACAGATACTAGATGTAATGCGTACACAGTATTCGATTTGTTGAAAGTTGTGAAGATTCACTCGCTGCGCAACATACGGTTTTTTTTCACACTAATGCTGAGCGTTTTAAGTAGTTATTCGTAATAGAAAGTATGGTAGGCCTATGTCCATGTACATCAAGTACACAAAGTAGCCAGAAAAAAATCAACAATTAGAAAATAAACTTCTGCGTTTAGAAAGCTTTAGGGCCGTGTTAGGGGGGACATAGTTGGGTTTATTGGAGTGAAATATGTAGCTCATAATAACCATATCAGAGGCTTGTCTGAGGAAATTGACTCGGCAACCTTTTGCTGGATTCGTAATTAATGATCCATAAATAATTCAGTCCTTTAAAAGCAATTATCAGCCTGGGAGTGTGATGAAAAATACTCACTACTTTAAATGGAGTCTGAAATGAGGATAAACTATTTGCTCCTGCAGCAACCGAGAAGTCACATGGCTCAACAATGGTTGATAGAGTCTCTCTCTCTCAAACGGGGGTTTAGATCCAGATTAGCTGCTGTGATCCTTGTACGGACCGCAAAAGTACTGAAGAGAAGGGAGTCTAAGTACTGTAGCTGTTACACAGGAGCTTTCTGATGCCAAAGTTACTTTCAAACAACCTTTATCTAAATAACGTTTATGAAAATGAAATGAATAAAAAAACACATTATCTCTTTCTGTCCCCAGAGCCCAGATTTGCCCCCCCCCCCCCCCCCTGCATACTTAGCAATTTAATAAATGACAGAACAGAGGAAAAGAGAAAAGAGAGAGAAATTCCATCTGTCCACATTTAAATGAGGCTCCATAGGCTGCGATGGTTGCCTTTCACCACTCCAAAGGTGAAACTCTCCCTGAGTTACGCCCTAACACCACCCGGGAGATGTCAGAGGGAATTGTTTTTACTCCTACCAGAGGGAGGGAGGGAACAGTGGGGGAGAGCCCCCCCACACACACACATAAATGTCTAATTCTGTGCATCCACCTGTACACTGGGGCTGGAGCCATAACCGGGCACAGGCTGCGTTGTTTACCGAGCCAAATCAGGGAGAAAATAGCCCACCAGATGCCCCACGTGGCTTGGTGTGACTATCATACTAATAGAGGGATCAAGTGGACGACAGCATTCTAGCTCAGCTGCTTCCTGTCAAAGGGAATTTAATTTTCTTGCCGGGCAGAGGTGTTCGGTGAAACATGCTGTGTGTTTGGAGACAAAATTCCATTTCCCCATTTGATTTGAATATCAGGGCCCCTACGGGTCACATGATGAAGTATTTTATTGGTTGGTCCTGTTAGTTGTTGAGTTCTGGTCTTTATCTCTTTTTTTTAAGAGTGTACTATCTGACAACTACTATGTTTATGGAAAGTGTAACTGATCAAGGGTGAACTTTGAGGTATTATGCCCAAAAGTGGAAATTAGCTAATAACAACTACTCCTGTTATTGTAATTGAGTAGATTTTTCAATGACCTGTACGTACTGTGTGTGTGTGTGTGTGTGTGTGTGTGTGTGTGTGTGTGTGCGTGTGCGTGCGTGTGCGTGTGCGTGTGTGTGTGTCTGTGTATATAAACAGGTGTCTGTGTAATACTGTATGGCAAAATCAAGCTGTCAGTCACTGCATTCCTTTCTCTCCTCTATGATTGTGTGTGTTTGCATGACAACTAAGGTGATACAGGAGCACGACATTTCAATTTTGAAGGTGCATGTTGTTTTTTAGGTAGGACTTTTTATACTACCTTTTTATGACCCTTTTTTATTTTACTATTATTTAAGTCGTTTCCTGGACTAGAAAATGTACTTCTACTGAGCACATTTTCACGAAAGTAACAATAATCCTACTTGAGTAAGATTATTCAGTACTCTTTCCACCTCTAAATACGCCAGACTCTAATCTATTGAAAGAGTGGAGCATGTTGGCATTCTCTGTACTTAACACTTGAAATGTGCGATGGAAATCCAGATAACATCTTGCTACGACACTTACAATATGATTCCCTCTGAACCGGTTACGACAGCTTCACCAAAGTGATAGACTAGCCTCAGATCAAAGACATCTTACATTCAGTAATGTTTGTGAACTCAGTTTCCAGAAGGTTGAATAAAATCAGGTTTTGAACTTATTCAACTTTACGTCCTTGAGCAGTCAATAGTTTGCAAAAACCACTGCTGTGTGTTGGCAGATTTCAATGACTATAATGGCCTTGCAGCAGAATGCATGTGGGAGGGGGTGTGTTGGTGTGGATTTGGAGTTTCAGCCCTGACCCTCAATCACCCTGTGATTTACACCAGGAAACAATGAAGCCAGTCAGCAGTCGGATCCATGAGACCATTCCCAGAAATCAATTAGGCAATAAGGTGGAAACAAAGCCCTACAGAGCTCAGCAGTATTCCGGGATTGGAATATCATCCCCTGAGCAGAACATCCAAACATGCATCTGATCAAAACGTTTATTTCACCTCAGAGGCTTCATACAAATATGTTGGAAGACACACACACACATACACACACACACACACACACACACACACACACACACACAGATGTGACCCCAGCATGGAGGGGCCAGAGCGATCCAGCCCCAGTATTGTGCTTCTGCACTTTAGCACATCACTCTGGCTGTATTTGTTCAGAAGGAGGCAGTCAGGCATGACACGAGCACCTGCTTAGGGTACAAAGAGGACTCGCCAGAGTTGAATGATTCCTAATGTATGATTATCCAGGTGCCAAAGAACATCATCTCAACTCAAAACATTAGCTCTCCATCAGCACAGCGCTCACCCATGCAGAAACCAACTGTAATTTTGGGGAGTAATCTTCCCGCAAAGGCACCAAAGTGGAGGTCAAAAACAGCATGTTCTGGAGAATAGGATAAAGCAACAGATGTATGTAAAACAGGCTGTGATCTGGGATGCTCAGGTGTGTCCGTATTGGCGTACGGTAAATGAATATGCCTGCAAGTGTCACTAACATCAATCTGGGAAAAACAGTCACTGGTAAGTACAATCTGATGAGGACTTTCCACCCATTCATCATAGGCAGGGTTGAATGTATGAAATACCAAATCAGTGATTGCTGTTTTCATTTCTTTCTTTATCAACCATAAACACACCATAAAGACCCTGAAATGCATTGTAAGACATACAGTACACATCTCTCTCTACTTCTCTCCTCTCTTTTGTCTCTGTTCTCTGTTCTCTGCTTGTTCTCTCTCTCTGTCTCTTTCTTCTCTCTTTCTTGCATCAGGGTGGCATCAGTGTGTGTTGTCTTTGTATTCCTATCTGATGGGCATCTCTTTCAGCTGAGCGCGGAGCCGCACCCTCATTACTGGAGTGTGTGTGTGTGTGTGTGTGTGTGTGTGTGTGTGTGAGTGTGTGTGAGTGTGTGTGTGTGTGTGTGTGTGTGTGTGTGTGTGTGTGTGTGTGTGTGTGTGTGTGTGTGTGTGTGTGTGTGTGTGTGTGTGTGCGCACGCGTGTGTGCTGATGGCTGCCAGTGCAATACCAGTCATGTCTAGGCATGAAAAGACACTTCTGGCTGTGATCTCTGGAGGGGGTAATGGAAAGTAAGACACATTTAAAAGCTGGTCTCAGAGTTTGGGGCAAGTGGTGCAGTATGCGATCATCTTAACAGGTGTAGAACATGTTTTATTAAAACATTTTTGACATACAGTTTTTTTTACATCAACATTTGTAGTAGAGAGTAAGTTCACAAATGGATGCTTCCTTGGTATGACTAATTTTACCTGTGAGCTGCCAAAGAGGTCATAATAAGTCAATAAAATGGCCAGCACTCTCAGATATAGAATTCATAATAATTGAATGCATATCAGCAGTCACTGTGGACACATTTCAACAAGCCTTCCTCAGCACAGTTAAAAACATCAAAGGTCCTCATTTCACTCAGGTCAAACCTCTGTTTTGATGCTAATCTGCTGTATATGAGATCATGAACAACATTGCATCATCTGAGCTCCACAACATGAATATGTTTCATCTCTACTGGGAGTAACAACACCATCCCATCCTCCACACAGTGTATCCATTAGCGTTCTGCGCTATTGTCACTTCCCTATACCCCTAGAGGTCTTCAATTAATGATGTGTAATGCATTAATGACAAGGTGTCATTCATCCTCCCCACCCCCCGTCCCCCACCCCCCGTCCCCCAGCCCTTTTGTAAAGCTCAAAGCCCATAATGAAATATGCCGCGCCCAATGGAGAAAACAGGTCGGTCGATTCAATTATGTACACTTAGCCGCCTGTTTATTCAAAACCGAACACAATTATACACACCGCTACTTCACTGCCTATTAGTGTTCCTCAACCCCTCGGTCAGGAACATCCTGCCACTGCCAGTTTCATCTGGGAGAAGAGGAGGGAGAGAGAGACGCCGGTAATGGAATTTTATATCAGTGATAAACAAACAAGGGAAAAGAGAAGTGGGCAAAAAAAGAATAATGAAATTTTGGCTTTGTTTGTGTGTGTGTGTGTGTGTGTGTGTGTGTGTGTGTGTGTGTGTGTGTGTGTGTGTGTGTGTGTGTGTGTGTGTGCGTGCGTGTGTGTGTGTGCGCACCGCTCCATGAAAAGGCGTACAGTATCTTGTGTTAATAGGTTTTCAACGCTATTTTCTGTTTTTGAAAGATAACAACTAAATAAACTTGCATGGGAATAAGAGGACAATGTGTTTATTTTATGGTTGTAGATAATCATTCTTTTCCAGCTATGAGCCTGTTGGCTGGCATCAAAACTCAATTTATAGTGTTGATAACCGTGTCAGAACAAACCTGGACCCACCAGGTGGTTTGATTTCAAAGCCACCCTCAACAGAAGGCAGACATATTACACTAGTTTACCATGGTGGCAGCTGAGATTTGTCCTCTTTGCATTGTGAATCAATTCCCTCACTTTAAAAGGTTGCCATTGGCAATTTAAGAGTCTTGGCGATACACTATGTTTCTACATTAGCTTAGGGCTGGAAATCACACATTCAGATTGACACTCCTGCCTGCCTCCCCCGATGAGTACTGTCACCGACTACTCTCTCAAACACACAGAAACACCCACACACACATGCACGCACGCATGCACGCACACACACACACACACACGCACACACACACACACACACACACACACACACACACACACACACACACACAAACACACGCACACACACCTGCACGCGCACACACACACACACAAACACACGCACACACACACACTTGCACGCGCACACACACACACACACACACACACACACACACACACACACACAAACACACGCACACACACACTTGCACGCGCACACACACACACACACACACACACAAGAGGGAGAGAAAGAGAGGTTTAAATGTGATTTACACCATTGCACTCTGCAAATTGTATCGTGTGAAAAGCTTGAGCCCTTAAGCCAAGTCGATTATATTTCCCCAGCTTTGGCTGTCAATCTCCTACTGTTTACCAACTGGGCTGATTAGTAAATGCTACGCGCCGCCATTCTCTCCCCCAATCCCCACTCGCCCGAACCTCCAAATCAATTTCCTTTCTGGAAGCAGAATCCATGGCCTCTCGTCACTGCTGTGTATAGCTTTTGGGAGCACCGGGGAGTACACCCCCTTTCTCCACCTCCTCCTCCTCATCCTCCTCCTCCTGCCCTGATTCTTCTTCCTCGTCTGCCCTCTTCCCCAGTTACCTCATTCCACTGAGGGAGTGATAAGGCGGTCCCTGTCAATCAAAGCTGTCTGAAGAGGTCAAGCTGCCTTGCTCCTCTGCGCCATTTAGTTTACACCTCTGGTGTCTCCTCTAAAACATCAGCCGGGGAGGACTACTGAAAGTGTTGACATTACTACCTTGTTGTTTACCTAGTGTTGCCATGTCTAGGCAACCAGTTATCTCTCGTGAACATCACTCCAGTTATTCTGTGTATTTTAGTCTGCCTTCATATACAGCAACACTTACCTGAACGGGAAATGCACACATGGACACCTCTTACTGAATGAATCAAAGCATGAATCGCTCGTATCCCTCACTTGACGTTTCACCGTCATGATTAGACGTGCATGCTTGTTATACATTTGTTCAACAAACCCAAATGTACAGTTCCACCTCTCACTCAAATAGCCTCAGACTCAGTGTTAAGCCCTGGTTGTATTGACAGTGTGAACTTGGGTTGGTTGAGGAGTAAGCCTGTTCCACAACACCACTTATCATGTTGTTGTCAATGAGGTGGTGGGGGAAGTGAACAGCATTAATAGATTAGCACTAGCATTTGTTGTCTTGTGAAAGCCGTGCACATGGCTCTGTGGCTCTAGCCTCCCTGAAAGGCATTGTGAGAATGGGGGGCATGTGTGGCCAGATGACTCTGGGCCGAGCCGGCTGGTGCTAATCTCGCCAACAGAGGGACAAACTGCTCTGGAAGCACACATGAGCTTCCCCACTGTGGAACTGATCAGCACCGCCTCCCCTCCCCTCCCTCCCTCCCTCCCTACATGCCTGGCACTCTGATGCTGTCTCTCCCCATCTCACACTGTCTCGTACCCTTTGCGGCTGTAGTCTCTGTTGGTTGGTATGTAAACTGCGAGGAGGGTACTTTTCTCAACATTTACATATCTCTGTGTTTCTGATGTGGAACTATTGTCTGACTATCTTGTGTCACTCTCTCTCTCTCTCTCTCTGTCTCTCTCTGTCTCTCTCCCTCTCTCCCCTTTTCTCTCTCTCTCCAATCTCTTCAGAGGGTGTTTGTTCTGGTCTGATCGATGCGGGGGGCGGTGGCGGGGAGGTGGGGGGGGGTGGGTTTTGAGGGGGGGTGGTTAATGCTGCTCGATCGGTAAGTTTCGGAACCGGATGGCTCCCCTGTCTTTCGATGTGTGTGCTGCGTATGACTGTGTCTGCCACCCCGGCCAGTTTGTTTTTGTTCCGTTTACTGTTTCATATCTTTGCTGTTGTCCAGAGCTATCAGCCCAGACCCACCGTTGTGGTTGTCCACGGCGACTGTCACCCTGCTCTTTGGCCGTCACCACAGTCTGGATGCCCATCTGTGCTGCCATCGCCACAGTGACAGACGTAATCTGCCACAAGACAACCGACTACTGTGGGATGAGGATCTGAGACACCACACACACTGTAGTCCACACACACATTATACCACACACTGCAACCTCACACCTACGGACAGCTTTTATCTCAGTTTCATGTGTTGGGGAATCTCTATGGGGAGAAGAGATGACACACTGCATCTGTTTGGGCAGGAAGTGATATTCCTTTATTGTCATGGTGACTCTTAGTCTCACCTGACCCTAACAGGACAGCTTCCTTATTGCCATTTGACACACACACGTGCACACACACACACACACACACACACACACACACACACACACACACACACATACACACAGGGATCTGGAAAAAGTTTCTACTCCAATTCACAATTTCAGTCCATGTCTTGCATAAGACCCATTTTAAAATGACAAGGAGCTAGAGCTTGCGTCGTATGATTACGAAAGTACTGTCAACTGGCCTTTTCCCTCTCTTTCTCTGAATCTCATCCAATAGCACTCCCATGGATTTTCAAGGCATGAAGAATGAGTTGGTTTCCTGAAGAAAAAACATGATATTGCTAACTGATCATTGAACCATAACCATTTGTAGACAAAAATGATGTTCAAATCATTGCAATTTCTTTACCAGTTACTTGTAATTAAATATGCATTAGAGGAAGTTACGGTTCAGACTTTGTTCCTGACCATCCATAATCATGCATCCCAATGATGATGTGTACAGCCCATATTAAACACAGCGGAGACTGGAGATGCCAGAGCTGCACTCTTATCACTATTTACTGTGTTAATCCCACAACATGTCAAGCATAAAATTACTGCACAGGCCTCGCCAAAAATACGGAGTTGTTTGTTTCCCACTTCTATCAGGAGGAAATCGCGGCTCATGTTTATAATTATCATGTGTGAACTTTGTCACAATGTGTTGTACTGCTTGGAAAAGTTCTGAAAGTCAAATGAGAAGTTCCATCAGACACTGACAGTAGGGATATTCAGGAAATATTCAGTCTGGGTTTGTCCTTCCTCAATCAGCGCACCTGTGACCACACATGCACGCACGCAGCCTTGAAAAGTGATTTATTCAAGTTTTTCAAAGTTTCGCAAAAGTTACGTCTTGGTGCACCAAAAGTCTTTCTTAAGATAACACCGAAGGCTTAAATATCACCTACAATCCAGACTGCTGTGGGAGAGAGTCCATACTGTTTCTGGGCAACACAGGCCAAGATACACCTCCTCAACAAAACAAATTGTACCGAGGAGAATAGTTATAGTAGAAAAGCATGAATAATGTAAGGACATTTGCAAGAACAGGGTGGGCATGCTTGCTCCCATAAATTGCCGATGGATATTCTTTCTCGTCGTATTGATTTATGCATCTGCATTTCAATATCTTCGGATATATTGTAGGAAAAAGGACTGAGAGCGAAATATGTATATAATGGGGTCAATATTAACAATGTCACCAAGTAGTGGACTAGCTCCAGAGGGCTCCAAAAGGGATTGTGTCTTATCTATGCAGGCCTCATATCTCACTTACTACTCATTTCCCATGCTAAAAGCAATGGGAAAAAGATTTGGCTTAGTTGAGGAGTGATGTGGATTGGAAAGCAGTTTGGGACAATGTAGCGGGTGCTTCTAAGAATCCAAACCACCGGTTCATCCATTTTAAAATCTTAGAACTGGAGGTGGATTTGAAGACAGGCTGATTAGTAAACTGGTCTGAAAATAGGATGACCGTCGTTGGCTAAAATCGTGACCACTATATTCTATTTACACGTGTTTACATGTGAATTACTCTCTGTGTTTGTGAGCCAAAGGGAATACCTTGATCAACTGCTGTCACTTTACAAGTGTTTTGGGTTCATTGTGTCACAGAAGAATGGGCACACCTAGCAGACATCCTGTCTGCCATTAAATCGATACACCCCTTTTTCTGAATGTTTCATAGATGGCTGTATAGTCATATTTGATCTTATTTTTTATGTGTGTTTTATGAGTAGTATTTTGATGTAATTTCCATTATTGTGTGATGTTTCTTTCCAGTATTTTGATGTGTATCTTTGATAACGTTCCACAGAGATTCAGCCAAATGGTCAATCAGCTCATTACAGTTGGAACTGGAATGTAAAAGGTTTCGCACTGCTAGCTCCGGATCCAGCTGAAGACCTGTGGAAAACACTGTTTATGAATTGAATACTATTGTTGCTATAACTTGCCAGGAGGTGTCCCCCATTTGATAAAAGGTCCTTTGATGTTCTTGGTAGAAATCCCATTTGGTCTTGGGATGGTATAAATTGTTTTCAGAATCTTACCTCGAGGAGACTGCTTATTCAATCTCCTACGTGAGTTAGCACGTATAGTCTTACTAGACAATCTTATTTTCAATCAATTACCTTCCTAGAACCTTTGACTATGATGGTATGTTTTATATATTATGTTCACACTTTTGACTGTATGACTTGAACTATACACTATATCTCTTGTCTAAATAAATCTTCTCAATTGACGATTACGCTTCTCTCATTTGTCCAAGAATGCAACGGTTGAATCTGTATGCTAGGATAATCTGCTAGCAC
>NC_139669.1:12100523-12110523 GCF_951799395.1 Argentina silus
CGAGCCCCCTCTCCACCACGCGCCGCTGAGCAGCCTATGATTACACACTCCACCGAGTCACATAGCCAAGGCTACTATTACCAACCAAGGTCAATGGAGAAGCCCTGGTCTAAGAGCACTCTGACTGGAAGAGGTCCTGAACCAAAGACCTTTAGTCTCACCACCGCTCTCTTAGACCCGATGCCCACTCTGTCCTAATTTGCTCTCTCTCTCTCTCTCTCGCTCTCTCTCTCTCTCTCTCTCTCTCTCTCTCTCTCTGTGGATGTTCGTATGTGTGCTCAAGTATGTCTGTGTGTGTGTGTGTGTCTGCGTGTGTGTGTGTGTGTGTGTGTGTGTGTGTGTGTGTGTGTGTCTGCGTGTCTGAGTGTTTGCATTGCATTTGTGTGTTTGAGTGTGTGTGTGTGTGTGTTTGTGTGTGAGCGTGTGAGCGTGTGCCTTTGTGTTTGCCTGCCTTTGCGTGTGAAGGCTGACTCACTTCTCTACTCCTGCTGAGTTTTGCATGACCTCTGACCTTGTGTGTGTGTGATCTCTTCTCCCCTTTCGTGGGCGGCCATGACACCACAGGTCCGTGGAGAGGCTACTTAGGGCTTTTCTTCTCTCTCCTGCAGAGTGCTTGTGGCTTTTGTTGTTGTTGTTCCACACTGACCTCCCCCTTCTTCCAGGTGACCTCTGGGTGTTTGGCTGCTGAGTGGGTGGAATGGCCAGTAGAGAAGAGAGAAGAGTGGCGAACACCAAAGGCAGGGTGAAGAGAGGATGCCGCACGTTATGAAAGGATGGAGGAATATAGGCTCCATACATTTTTACGTTGTACATCAAAATAGAATATGAGGGGGGGGGGGGGGGGGGGTTCTTTAGAGAGGTCTACAAGAGGAGGGATCAGCTATGTTTCTTTTTACTTTTTACATGTTATTTTTAACAATCTGGACAAAAATTGGGTTCGTGTAGAAAAAGGGTTCACCTGGTTCCGTCTGTGTGAAGTTGTCATAGAACATCATGGGTAAGCACAAGGCTTCATTTTGCAGCTTTAAAGGTTGCACTGGAGTGGGCCTTTTAAGAGCAGCAGCAGAGAGCATTATTATTGCTCAAGTAGAGAATTACAAAAATGGCCTTGAGAGTGAGAGAGAAAGAGAGAGAGAGAGAGAGAGAGAGTGAGAGAGAGAGAGAGAGAGAGAGAGAGAGAGAGTGCAAAGGAGGACAGAAAGGGCATCGGGTCCAAGAGAGTGGTGCTGAGAATAAAAAGAGAGAGAGAGAGACAGAGAGGGAATGAGAAGAGAGAGAGAGAGACAGAGAGGGAATGAGAAGAGAGGGGAAACACTGTCTGTATTAGTGGTGCCACTCAGTTGTGGTGCAGGCAGACAGGCAAGCAGGCGGGCGGAGGTGCGGGCAGAGGCACTGGGCTTGGAGGGACACTGGGCCAACTCATTTGCTGCTTGCCTGCAGTGGCTGGCAGCATGGCAATGAAGAGAAGTACTGGCCCTGGCTACTAGGCTGCCCAATCGGCCCTGCCATTGACTGTTTGTCTGCCCAAGCAAGCTCTCACTCTTTGCTATTACCATAGAAATGGATTCTACTGGATGGACACGACTCAGACTCGATTTTCACAGCAAAAACCCATGGAATACTAACACTGGCAGTGATACACCACTGAAAAGAGCCAGAGAGAGTGAGACAGGAAAATAGAGAGAGAGAGAGGGAGGGAGAGAGAGAGAGAGAGAGAGAGAGAGAGAGAGAGAGAGAGAGATAGGGTGCCGTGTGTGTAGCTCCCAGGCTGATAAGCGAGGAAGGCCTATACCCACAGAGCCTCCGTCTTGCCTTGCGAGCCACAGGTCCTTTACACATAATGCCTTATCTCCCAGGGATCGCCTGCCCCCGCCTCTTCCACCACCTGCCCACCCTCCCCTCCACCCCCACCCCCACTCCCACCCCCACCTCCAATCCCCCTTCCCCCACCTACACCCCCCCCCCCCCCCCCTTATCCGCAGGTTCAAATTCATTTCCTCAGATGGGCATGATAAGGCCTTATTGTGATGGCAGTAGCGCAGTGTGTCTGTCTGCACTGACAGTAAGCGAGGGGAAAGGTAGGCCTGCTACCCATGGCTACAAGGGATGAACACTAAGAGAACAGCTCAGAGCGTTGCTTCAAGGGTAAGGACAGCACACTGATAAACACAGCCACAGTGAGAGAGAGAGAGAGAGAGAAAGAGAGAGAGAGAGAGAGAGAGAGAGAGAGAAAAAGACAGCTGAAAGATAGGTCTCGTTCTTTTTAATTGTTAAGCGTAGCATTAAGTCAGTCTGTGGTGAAGCATGAGGAGTCTAGTTGGTCCAAATAACACAGATTGGTGATGCTCACACACATACTGGTGTGGTCACTGACCGTGCCGTCGAAGAACGCGGTTGTTCACGGTCGTCGAGCGTGGTGACTGTGGAGAGATAGAGGAATAATTTTCACGGTCTGTGAGCACGTTCTGTCTCCATTTTTCCTCCTTATGTTCCTGCTATCAGCGCCACTGTGATCTGTGATCAGAGCAGAAATGTGTGCCATTACACAAAACCCTTCAGAACACACAGCGTTTGACCGGGTTTCCAACATCTGACACACACGCACACGTGCGCGCACACACACACACACCCACACACACACCCACACACACACCCACACACACACACACACACACACACACACACACAAACAGCAACAGAAGCAACGAGACATCACCCCCGAAGGCTAATCGCAGAACTCAAGTACGCAGCGCCACAATCAATGCGCTTCCTCACCTCACTACCATAATGGGAGCAGGAGGCAGAAACGAAACTATGATTTGTGTCATTTCCGCGTCACGCTTTTGGCTGAAGCAAATCCGCTTCATGCTCAGTCTGGTTAACTATGACTAATATGACCCATTATGGTGCATATGTTGCACAGTAATCACCCAGCCTGTTCCCAGTCACACCAAATCAGTGGTCACTCGGAGTGAAGGAAATGAAGTCAGACAGCGTGAGCGTCATTTCCTGTCTGCTTGACATCGGTCGGGGGATGGCACTTCATTCAGGCGTGTGCTGACAGTGCGTGTTTAATCTTTGAAAGGGACCTCGGGAACATGGACACTGCACAAATCGTAACCGTGACAGAGGGCCATGTTAACAGAGAGGTTTGTGATGTGGGTCTTTTGACTGAATGTCTGGCTTTTTGACACCCGTGCAAAGACATTCCACCCCCGAAACGACTTGAAGTTCCAGCCAAAGCGAATACAATACCGACACTACATGACATCCTTTGATAAGTCCATTGTCCACATACGGTTGAGGAGTTCCAAATCTTTGAGATTGGGAGAGTGGACTTGGCTGAGACTCCGGTTGGCCCTTAGCCTTGACTGAGTGCTGCCGGGCTTGGTGGGACTCTGGGTCCTGGGTCTACTACGGAGGGGTGTTGATTTGTCCTCTGATGAGTTGGCACAGACAGAGATGGCTTTGAATAAATTGCACTCCTAGATGAGAGGATGGAGACTGGGGTGTTTGTCAGGGGAATTTAATTTAGCAGCACACACACGCACACACACACACACACACACGCACACACACGCACACACACACACACACGCACGCACACACACACACACACACACACACACACACACACACGCACACACAGTCACAGAATATACACAGACATGCAAAAATGTTGGTGGTCTTCCTCTATCTCTCTTTTCCTCTCTCTCTCACCCTCACCTTCCCTCACTTTCCCTTTCCCTCATATCCTCTCTGTCTCTCAACGCCTACTCTCCTCTTGTTTATCCAGTCGAATGGGAGAGAGAGAGAGAGAGAGAGAGAGAGAGAGAGAGAGAGAGAGAGAGAGAGAGAAAGAAATAGCTAGTAAAGTCAAAGGAAGGAAGGAAAAACACATCTCACTATACCCCATCCTTTTTCAGTCATCAGTGGGTAGCTCCAGTAGGCCGCAGGGGGGGCCTGGCTAGCTCTTTAAACCTGCTCTTCCCCTGCGGTGTCTTATTAAAACCCCTGGGGCCCACACACACACACACACACACACACACACACACACACACACACACACACACACACACACACACACATCCCCCTGCCTGGTTAAGCTGCCATGCTTAAGCTCCTGTCATTAGAGGCTGTGGTGCCTCATGTAAATAACACATCTAAACAGTGACACTTCCCTTCTCTCTGCTCTCTTTCTCCTCTCCTCTCTCCCGAGGATGACTTTACCGGCACAAAGGGAGGAGCTCTGTCTCTCCTTCTGTCGCTCTTCATCTCCTACTTTTCATCTTTCCTCACATCTCTGTACATTTTAGCAAGATGTTCTTTGATTAGCTTTGAGAGGGGATTTTCTGTGTTTTTGGTGTGTTTTTGGCACAGTGTGTGTGTGTGTGTGTGTGTGTGTGTGTGTGTGTGTGTGTGTGTTTGTTGTCACTCTGCAAATGGAACTCATTAAAGGGGTTGGGTCTATGAAGTCGGTGAGACTAGGTATGTTGCACCAGATATCAAACAAGGTATATGCTGTATTGTATATGCCTTCCTATGTCACTGTTCACTGAAGTGGAAACTCATCCGGCTTGATTGAAATGTGATAAGTAGTTAGTAGAGTGTTTGATGTACGTATTTTCACAACACACAGACTCTATCACTATGTAGGTACAGTGGACATATTATATATGTATTATGTATTTATGGATGTATGTATATATTGTGTTGTTGACTTGCTGACTGAGGAGCAAGATCCCAAAGCATTTAATTATGGCTGTTTGCAATGTCTGTGATGAATAACATTTGATTTGATTTGATTTGATTTCACACACACACACACACACACACACACACACACACACACACACACACACACACACACACACGCACACACACACAAACACACACACACACACACACACACATACACACAGCCACACACACTCACACACACACACACACACATACACACCTGCACCCGCATCACAAACAGCATAGTTTAAAACAGGGGACCATAAGACCAACATGTTGAGAGTTAATTATGCTTCAGTGTATCTCTCCTCATGTCTGTTGTGCTGGAAAGCCAGAACTCTCTCTCTCCTCTTTCTTTTCATTTCTGTTTGATGACTATCGCTACAGGGAGCAGGGAACACTTGTATTGATTGGAGTATCATCTGAAATTGTATCAAACGCCCACACTTTAAATTACAGATGAATCTCTCTTTCACTTGTCAATGTGTGTGTGTGTGTGTGTGTGTGTGTGTGTGTGTGTGTGTGTGTGTGTGTGTGTATGTGTGTGTGTGTGTTTGGATATCGGAGGTTGGTGTGTGTGTGTGTGTGTGTGTGTGTGTGTGTGTGTGTGTGTGTGTGTGTGTGTGTGTGTGTGTGTGTGTGTGTGTGTAAAAGAAATGCAGCTCGGGACATGGACCATACAAAGGAAGGCCTTGGCTCACGGGAGTGGGCGTCACTTTTCTATGAATTCTACATTTTATTGGTGTATAGACCTCAGTCTCTCCCTCTTTCTGCAACAAAAAAGTGAGTAGTGCAACCAGAAGGTTGAGTGTTCTTTTCAGAGTGAAAGTTCCCATTCACAGGTTTGTCAGAATGCTACCATTGTGTGATTTTGACTATAGCCTTTTATAGTTTCTTCTCTAAAGTGGACCGTAACCAACGGGTCTAAGCAGGTAAATATTGGAAATGCCAACATATTTTAGAGTATACTGCGTGTGACGCAATTTGCATGACAATATTTTGTTCCACTCAACCTAATGTCACATTTTCAATGAAGAGAAAATGTGTTATTCAATTCTGGGAAGCACTGTTGACAGTGAAAAACAGTGTCTCTCTCTTACTCAGGCTATAGACACATTTTACCATGACGTTTCAACTCGACAGTCTAAACTTTTCAATGGCCGTAAGACGTTGCAAAACTCCAGTCACAAAGCTAATTTGTTTCACCTAGCTGACTGGGAGTTATCCTCCCCCACATTTCTCACCTCGGCCCGCTCTTAAATTAATCACTTTTTAAATAGATCACGGCTAGAAAGATAAGAGTGCAAATGTTGTTCCCTGTAACAGGTAAGTTATGACTTTCTGTCGCGGTTTTTAGAGAAAATTATTAAAACCCTAGACAGATGGCTACTTTCTTATGTAAAAATATGCAGATAAATGTCTTTTATATTACCATATATTAAAGTGCCAGAGATGGTGTCAGTGCGTTTCTCTGAGGGTAGGCCCTGCACTAGCTGGCTAGGTTTTGTCTGCATGCTTGCCCTCGCTACCCAGAGACAGACTGAAATAATTACCTGTAGGCAGGGAATAATTAGGTGGCTATACCTCCACTCAGAGAGATGGAGAGGAGGAAGGAGAGAAGGAGAGAAGGAAAAAAAGAGAGAAGGGGTGGGAGTGGGGGTGGGTCAGAAAGAGAAAGAGAGAGAGGAGACAGAGAGAGAGAGAGAGAGAGAGAGAGAGAGAAAGAGAGAGAGAGAGAGAGAGACATAAGGGCCCTGGACTGAGTTCTCTCCATCCTGTGTGATGTGGCCCACCATCTCTCTCATTTGTAACTGACAAGACTAATTCACATCTATTAGTGTCAATTCCAGCCGAGCTAAGGATTTAAATTACTCTCCTAGCTGATTATTTCACTGCTTTTTTTTTTTTCTCTCTTTCTCCAGTTCTGTCAGCTTACGGAGGAGGTCAATGTGGTCACTGTAATCAGATCATCTTAATTTACTGAAATGTAATCGTTAGCCTGGCACCCAACGGCAGAATTAAGTCATTTCCCCTCTTAAAGTCCTACAGTAATTAGATACCTATGAATTATGGATGGCACTAGGGTAGAAATACTATTTTTAATCAACTTACTTCTGTCAAAGACATCGACGTCAGGTTGGTGTGTGTGTGTGTGTGTGTGTGTGTCAGTCTGTCTATCGGACTGTGTGTCTGACTAGCTATCTATCTACTATCTTTTGTTAATTACGTACACAATCCTTAATTACTTTACGCAATCCTTTTCTTTTCTGGATCAGTAAAAAAGAGCAACACACACACACACACACACACACACGCACACACACACACACACACACACACACACACAGGTGGGAGTATAGCACTAATGAGGGAGAAGCATTCCTCACTCTAGCTTCATTAGGCTCTGCAACTCAAACACTCAAAGACTGAAAGGAAAAAAGTCAGATACAGCTCAAGGACCCCAATTAAGAGACGACCCACAGACACACACACACACACACATACACACACACACACACACACACACACACACACACACACACACACGTACTCATGAATGCACGCACACACACACACACAAACCATTGCACAGTTCCAGCAACTAGTGACATGTTGAAAGTAGGATTGTACTGAGCTTGTTTTGAAGAGGTACAGTAGTTCCCAACAGAGCCTCAAAACTCTGTGAGCTGCTGCTTGACCCACACAGTCTATGGGTCAGGATCAGGGGAGGCTGGTGGAGGTAGAAAGTGGAGGATGGGCTTATTGTAATGCATGCGATGGAATGAGGAATGGTATCATTGCCTCCCCTGGTCAGGATAGAGAGATTGAGAGAAGATAGATAGAAAGAGACAGAAAGAAGGGGGAGATGGAGAGCACAACACACTGTGTGTGTGTGTGTGTGTGTGCGTGCGTGCGTGCGTGCGTGCGTGCGTGCGTGCGTGCGTGCGTGCGTGCGTGCGTGCGTGCGTGCGTGCGTGCGTGCGGTAGAAAATAGATAATGAAAGTTGCATTAATTAGGCCTGACATCAGGGAAAAAGAAAGGAATGATCAGAATAAAAAAAGGAGTGAAATGAAACAGTGTTTAAACGAGGGCATCTCACGCCTGTGAGAGAAGCATTTCGGCAAGGGCACTCTAAAATTACACCACACAGTCTGACGCATTTCAAACGTGGCAGGGAGAAAGCCAAAACTTCATCACCACTTCTTGGACATCTCATAACCTTTTGAATCCAAGATACAATTATATTTTTTAATTATGAACTTCTCAAACGTTTGCAGATAACACAATTCCACAGTTACTTTAAATATCTTCTCTTTGCAAATCACACTACAGTAGCACACATACACACACATGCACACACATGCACGCACACACACATACACACACACACACACACAGATTTACAGTCAGATCACATCCACACGTTAACACAGAATCTATAGCTTCAAGGTTGCACATTCAGATGTATGGTATCTATCAGACCCCATTCAAAAAAGGTCCCTTGTTCTTGTAGAGATAAGAGAGGGAACTGATTACAGCTGCATCTCTCTCTCTCTCTCTCTCTCTCTCTCTCTCTCTCTGTCTCTCTCTCTCTCTCTCTCTCTCTCTCTCTCTCTCTCTCTCTCTTCCACGCTCCCTCATTTTTCTCCCTCTCTCCCTACCCCCCTTTTTTCTCTTTCTCTTTCACCCTCTCTCCACCCTTCTCTTTTTCTCTTTTTATCCCTCCTCTCCTCCCCACACCTCTCTCTCTCCCTTCCTCACCCTCTCTCTTTTTCCCTCTCTCTCTCATTTTACTATCAGCGATTTCATGCATGAGATCAGATAGTGTCATTAATTGCTATCCATGCGTGAGCTTTGGTAGAGCACACAGTTTAAAGTTTAAATGTAATCATTTTTCGAACGGGACTGGGGATGACAGCGCACAGGCCGTTTTGCATATTCCAAGCTCCCTAATTTCCACAGGAACAAAAGAACAGACAACGCCAAGGGGTCAAAGGTCATAGTGTGTGACAGGAAGAAAAATGTCAGGGCTCTGTCCAAGACACGTACACACTTGCATAACTTCGAATATGTACTTTAGAACTTTCTAAATGTCAAAGAACTATATTTGTGTTCCATTAAAGTTCTAAAATGAATGCAATGTCAATAACGTTGTGCTCGAAGCAATGTAGTCAGATTGCAAGAAGGTCATTTAGCTAATTATCGAAACTTTTGCATTAATGACAGAAACTTTTAAACTAGTTTCATGTACTGAACATTGTAATTATTTCTGAATACTAGATTGTCATAACTGGTGAGGAGAATTAAACATGCATTATACATGCATTAGCTGAAATGCAGTGTGTTGGGTTACAGCTAAATGGATCTGTGCTCTGTTGTGTACTGCTGCCAGAGTTATAATTTGGTGTGCTGGGTAACAAGTTAATTGTTTTCTTTTTGGAAGAGAGTTCTCTGAGCTACAACTTTATTTTGGTGATGCTTTCAGACAGTTCTGCCTCCACGAGAACTCACCTCAATAAACATAAACACAAGCACTGTTCTTGTTTCTCTGTCATGTAGTAATTGTATAGAACTCCTGCAGTTTGATGTTTTATGCTCAAAGAGGTTGTGAAATCAATGGCTCCCTTAGGCAGGCCCACATACTGTACACACAGGCACATACACACACACACACACACACACACACACACACTGCTTGCGTGTGTGCTTGCATGGGTGCATGTGTGTGCAAGCTAATGGGCAGGGCTGGCGGGGGAGGCAGTGTGGAGGTAATTACTGGGGGGTGAAAACACTGTGTCCACCTTGTCTGTTTGGCACCCCACCAACACTATATGAAAGAGTGCTCTTGTGAACTTAACTATCCATTTTACCTCCACCTGAGAGGTCTGCGGTTCACTCATAAAACTCTCCAATCTGTACAGAGATAGAGGGATGGGATGGGACTGTTTTTTTTTTTTTTCAGATCTCAGAAGACATGCTATCTACTTTTAAAGCTGTTTCTATTTTTCTGTACAGAGGCCTGTAACTGGTGGGTTGTGAACCTCAGGCAAGAGTATGGGCTTGGCAGAGAACCAGAGAAAAGAGTCTGCCTATGGGCTATCACAGAGATGTAAGGCCGTCTCCCTCTGTTCTCCCACTGAGACAAGGAAATGTTCTTCGTCTTGAAAGCCAAGAGGACAATGTAAACTTCATTTTCCATACGTCATGCCATCCATATCCCCAAATACCATCGGCATGTTATGTTCGTCGGTCATTCGA
>NC_139669.1:12113023-12115523 GCF_951799395.1 Argentina silus
CTTTGATCAAGGATCCGGTTAAACCAATTGCAATGAAAGACAAGGTCAAATGTAACACATTTGAAACACACTCAGGAATAATACCAGTATATGATGAATGAATAAGAATCCCTTTTAAATAAAAAGTAAATTATACCAGAATGATGTCTTTGTGGTAAATTAAAAACCCTCATGGTCGCAATGTAATAATAAACTATTCAATATGACTCAAACTCTGATATTTAGCACCAATAGTGTGATATGACTCTGTTGATTGGAGTGGCTCATTCAGCTATTCAAGATGTGAAATTCCAAATTAATAAGAGGCCCTTTTGCGACAACTGAAGCTATGTCATAGATGTAAAAATGGTATTCCTCTTCACCTCCCTCTCTATCACTCTATCACTCTTTCCCATTCTCTCTTTCCCTCTCTCGGACCAACCACTTATGTTCCCCTTAAAGGTGAGGGGAGGAGACAATGGAGAGAGGAATGCGATGGAGAGAACACTGAGATGAGTGAACCAACGGCATGGGATGGATATTGTGAGAGAGAAAGAGCATAATGGTGTTCTGTTTCCATATTCGCATAATTTCCTTCAATCGGGCAATCCATCAATCCACTTGAGTCTCCCTCTTCATCATCTCTCTCTCTCTCTCTCTCTCTCTCTCTCTCTCTCTCTCTCTCTCTCTCTCCAGTCTCTCACAGCATTTTCATCATCCAATATCTCTTTCTGTCCATTGCTCGTAAGAGTTGTGTTTCAAAGCGGCCGGTGCAGACGTCACCGGGAGCACGTTTGAAGATTGGCCCCTTGTCGTTAACGAAGGATCTGCATCTTTCCAAAGCAACCGTCTTGTATGTAAAGCGGTGTTTGAAGCCTCTCTCCAGAAGCCTCATCTGATGTGCCTCTGATGGGAGCCTCCTCTCTCATTTCGAGGGTGACTCTTCTCCAAAAAAGGCAAAGACTGACCCCAAAAAAGCTTTGTTCCTTGGCTATCCCCCCTCTCATCTCATAATGCTGGGGCCAGTCTCACCTGTGATGTTTTCTCCGCTGTTTCCTCAACGATGTATGAGAGTGAATGCAGTATTGTATATGTAATGTGTGTCTTTAGAAGGCAGGTGGAATACATAGTGGGGGGGGGAGGGGGGTGGGTGGAGGGGGAGGGGGGGGGGGGAGCACCATATAAAACACACTTAATTAGATGCCTTTTTTTGAGCTAAATAGCAGGCGAGATTGTCACCTCTCAAGTTGCATTTTTTCAAATGGTCTGCAGCGGTAGCATAGATAATGTAACGACATCGTAAATAGAGTGTCTGCAGGAGCTGTTTATAGTGCAAATGATTTCATGCTGTTCCTCTGCATTCAATAAACACATTGTGCCGGCCCCACTCCCTCTCTCCCTCTCTCCCTCTCTCCCTCTCTCCCTCTCGCTCGCTGCGTCTCTGCGTCTCTGCGTCTCTCTCTCACCCATACAAACCTCTCTCTCTCTCTCTCTCTCTCTCTCTCTCTCTCTCTCTCTAACGTGTATATTCCCTTTATCTCTCTCCTCCTCTCTCCCTCTATCCCTCCCTCTTTGTATTTTATTATTATCATTATTATCCCCCCACCCCACCAGTTCCCAGGAGAGTTGGCAGTTTAATGGTAAGCGCCAATTATGCTCTCTCCAAGGTTACAAGGCCAAAACGGTACTCTTAAACCACCACTCACACACACACACACACACACACACACACACACACAGAAACACACACATTCAAAGTAGGCCACATTGCCCACTGAAGGCTGATCCATCTCCATTGAAAATGAATATTGTTTTACTGACGTGCTTAAAGCGGCCATCCATTTGCACTAGCAAACTCCGCAAACACAGCTACTCTGGTCCTGACGGATCACACACAGACACACACAGACACACACACACACACACACACACACACACACACACTCACACACACACACACTCCATATTGCGGTTGGAGACCAAGGCGCCCTGGAGTCAAAGGTTTCATCTCAGAATCTCAGGTCAGAAGGTTTTGCTGGCTAGAACGTTAGCCTTGGGCCAAATTACAACATTCACTCTGTATTCACTTCCAGTTTAAGTTACAAAGCCGCTCGACATCAAGAGGTCATAGCTTGGTTTGAATGCTGGAGGGTGAAACTGGGGTTCTTTACACAGTATTAGTGGATCTTCAAACTCAGGCGAGGTCGTTTTTTGGCAGCCCCTCGTGGTTGAGAAACACAAACATAGGTTGGAATCCTAACTC
Organism: Argentina silus; assembly: GCF_951799395.1. Lineage (NCBI taxonomy): Eukaryota > Metazoa > Chordata > Actinopteri > Argentiniformes > Argentinidae > Argentina > Argentina silus. Next base: position 12,115,266 of record NC_139669.1, read on the forward strand.
AAGATCCGCCCACCGAACTTGAATCATCACACACATTTCCCACTGACATCAATGCAAGATTCACACACATTTTCGAGTTCCGAGCACAGATGTCAGGAGTTAGGATTCCACCCATATACAGTAAGACTGATAGCATTGGTGACCCATCACCAGACATTCTCTTCAACTCAAGCACGAAAATGGACAAGATTGTTCCCATCCCAACGATGTGTGTGTGTGAACACACTGCATGGTTGGCCAAATGATAACTTAAGCAGA
>NC_139669.1:12118023-12140523 GCF_951799395.1 Argentina silus
ACACACGAAAAGATGTACACATTCCGCAGAGTTAATTGCTTCAGGCTTTCTCTGCCATGCAAATTGAATTCAGTGACATCTCTCTACTACCCCGCACTCCTCCGAGCCAACTGCACTCACCTCGTCACTAACCCCTGACCCCTGGTTGGCATGGCGTCCTGAAGCCTTAATCATTTCTGCCCATCTGTTAATGAGGAAACTGACACACACACACATACAGACACACACACACACACGCACGCACACACGCACACACACACGCACGCACGCACGCAGGCACGCAGGCACGAACACACACACACACACATACACACACACACACACACACACACACGAAAGAGACGTTTTGACTGCAGTTTGCAGCAACTATACCTCTTCAGCAGTGCCATGAGTGCCATCGCTATATAAATAAATAAACATTGCAAAAAGGTCTTATTTATTTACAATGGAGCTGTCTGGAAGCCTGTCATGGTATCTTATCACCACTATCCCCCAGGGACACAATCAAACATTCAAATTCACTGGCCTCCCTTTAATCAACTGATGTATACCTCATCGCATGTCAATCAAATAGATGATATAGTCTCATGCTTGGCTCTTGTTGTATTGACAGTGTGTTTCCTATGGATGCACACACACACGTGCGCACACACGCACACACATGCACACACGCGCACACACACACACACCCATTGGTGCATTGTTAAAGTGTAAATGTGAGACATTGCCTCTACAGTGTTTGTGAAAGACCTGCTGTTCTTCCTCTGATGTGCTGTTGTGTTGTAATGTAATTAACTGAGCTGTGAGAGCCCCCTGCTCACATAAACACACCGCTCACATACTCAGAAGAGTCACACTGCCCCCTGCAGGCTCCCCAAAGCAGAGCAGGGGGAAAGCTTCACTCACCAAAAGGTACAGAACTGGATTAATGACGAAGGATTAACGGCAGCACAGCAGTGGAGGCTGGTGGAGGTAGAAATAATTGCAGGACTGGCTCATTGTAATGCATGGAATGGAATGAGGGATGGTATCAAACACCATTCCTCATTCCATTCCATGCATTACAGTGAAACGAGGAATTATATCAAACACGTGTTTGAGACCATTCCTCATTCCATTCCATGCATTATAATGAGACAGTCCTCCAATTTCTACCTCCACCAGCCTCCCCTGACAGACGCAACATGGCATTCACCTGTTTAGATTTCAAATCTGTTTACAATGTGTTCTCATCCGTTTCGGTGATTACTAAGATCTGGGAGATAAGAGCCAGGAATTGGGGGAAGATTGAGTGTGTGTGTGTGTGCGTGCGACAGCTACCGCTGTTATCTCCATGGATGATCTAGGGATCTCTGAGTTGACAGCAAGGGTGTGATATTAAACTACTATTCCTTATTGAGACACAGCCATTAACTACACAACTGACATCATTTTATAGTATATGCCATTTAGCTGACGCTTTTATCCAAAGCCACTTACATTGCAGTGAGTACATACATTTTAGTATATATGGTCCTAGCAGGAATCAAACCCACAACCTAAGCATTGTTGCACCATGATCTACCAACTGAGCCACAGAGGACCACAATATACCAGGTACCACTCTGTCAGCCTCTCATTTCTCCCCAACTAGATTACCTTCCCCCAAAATGATCATTGAATAAACCTTCACTGACTGAAAGGACAGAAATGTTTCATTTAGAAGTTAATCTTTTTTCCACCTCTCTTAGATATCATCTGACCAATTCAACGAGAGAATATGGAGGGACAACAGCCTAATGATAATGATACTGGAAACTACCCCATCCAACTGGATGTCCATCCAAGGGCCTGTAGCTTCATAGAGGTGCACTCCTGTGGAATACATGCCACAGCAATATCATCTGTAAAATCTTCCAAGCGGTCTCCATTTGGGCTTTGCAAGCCATTTGTAGTAGCTGCCATCTTGGCTCTGTCAAACCTGTTAAAAGTGGTCTCCAATTCTACCTGTGATTTCTTTGCTCATTATGGCACTGTCAAGCTAGTGAGTCTGGGCTCCATTGTGGCTCTAATAAGCCTGTGTGGAATGGGTCCATTTTGGCTCTGGAAAGCCTAAAAGCAAGACTCTATTAGCTGCCACTGTCAAGTGGTCATTGTGGCAATAAAGCATCTTTGGGAATAGGTAGTTATAGGATCATAATGGTCCCCTTTTGTCTCAAATTACCACCTCCACTATAAGCTTTCTTCCCCTTCATCAAACCTAATTAAATCTGCTGAGCCAAAGAGCTCCTCCAAAATAGAGACAGAGGAGGGAAAACCAAGCAGGAAGGGGAACAAGGAAATTGCCTTCATTTATAACAAACATTAACAAAATTGAATACATACAACCAACCTTTATACTCTGGGAAAACAGAGCACGGAATACTGTATATTAGATGATTTCGGGCAAATACCATCAGAATCGGTGAGATTGATTTGGGAGCGTGATTCGGTCCCCTCAGGTTTAAATGAGACATTTAAAGCCTTCTCTCTCTGCCACCGGTATGATTACGGAGATTAAAGGTGACATGGGGGATTACAAGAGCAGGGGACATGTTACTGTGACGGTTGCGAGGCTGTGTATCATGTCATCAGGGATTATAGAAACAAGGGGACATGTTACCGTGAAGATCTCAGGACTGGGTATCATGTCATCACAGGAAAAGGTCGCTGGCCCAACGAGTTACTAGGACGGCACAGTCCATTGTTTTGGGTGGATTTATCTAGTCTGGTCTGTCATGGGGTAATGCACTCTGGCATCATGTCTGCTGAGGTGAGAAAGGCCACTGTTGGTGACTTGCTGATAAGACACACCCTTGATTGAGTTACATTATATATGCCTTCATGTCTCTAGGTATGAGGACACCTAAATCAATCAGTGGCAAGACTGAGTTCTGACACCCTGATGAAAGACCTGCTGAAGTCTTGCTGAGGGCATTGCTATAGAAGACTTCACCTCACATGGAGATTCACTGACAGTTGAGAGAAAAAGGCATCATTCCATTTCTGTCTGTCTGGAAAATATAGTTGCTCAGTCTACCTAGCCTTCTAATGGGCCAACGAGAGGGCAGAGCTGGAGTTGAAAGGAGGAAAAAGATGGATGGATGGATGGATGGATGGATGGGTGAAAGAATGGATGGATGTATGGTTGGTTGGATGCATGGGGTTTATCAGACCAGACCACATTCCCTTAGGTTTTCTAAAAGTGCTCTTATGGGCTTCCATTATGGCATACAGTACAAGCTGACCTTGAATATGCTCTTATGGTAACAGCAGGGGAGGCTGGTGGAGATAGAAATCATATTTGATACCCTACCACCCTCATTCCATTCAATGTGTCTCAGAGAGATATAGAAGAAACTGTTTCTCAAATGAAAACATAATCCTGCTCTCTATATCCTATTCCCACTGCCTTATTGAAAGCTTGTGCCCCTGTCCTTAGCCCACTCATTGCCCAGGCTGTTAACCAGTCCCTCCTGTCTGGCAGCATCCCACCTGCACTCCAAACTGTAGTTATCAAGCACCTCCTCAGGAAGTAAAACCTTGACTCTGAGGTATTGGCCAATTACAGGCCAATCTCCAACCTCCCTTTCCTCTTCAAGGTCCGAGAAAACGTTCTAATCATTTATGAACTGTTCCAGTCAGGCTTCAGATCAGGTCACAGCACAGAAACAGCTCTAATCATGGTTACAAACGGCGTGCTGATGGCTGCTAATGCAGGTTCTCCAAGTCTCCTGATCCTCCTGGAGTGCAGCCATCAATACCATCGACCACTCTATTCACCTAGAGCGCCTCAGGACCTCGTAGGGACAGCTCGAAGCTGGTTTCTTAGGTCAGAATATGTTGCCCTAGGGAATACAAGTCCTGTGGTGTCCCACAAGGATCAGTCCTAGACCCCATCCTTTTCATCCTCTACCTGCTTCCACTCTGTGTTGTGATCCACAGACACCAAATGTCTTCCCACTTTTATGCGGATGACAGACTTTATATAAAAACAGCCCCAAATCCCTTTGCAGCCACTGTACGTCTCTGCACATGCCTTGAGGAGATAAAGGTCTGGATGACAGTCAACTGTCAACTGTCAAGTTTGACTCCTCCCTGGTGTTTGACATCTCCATCAAAAACATCTGTAAAGCTTCTTTTCTACACTTAAAAACCTTTTCAAAACTATGTCCGGCACTCACACAGATGCAGAGAAGCTCATCCACGCCTTTTTCTCTCAGGGTTGGATTACTGTAACACACTCTTTAAAGGTATCCCCAGCAAGAGGCTGCAGAAGCTCTAATACATCCAGAAAAGCACCGCCCAGAGTGCAGAAACATGAATCTATCACCCTCGTTTTGATGTACCTGCACTCGCTCCCAGTCAGCTACAGAACAGATTTCAAAATCTTGCTGCTGTCCATAGAACCACTCCCCCATACCTGAAGGATCTTATACAATCCTTAACCTCATCCTGCAGTCTGAGGCCTCCAACTCCATGTGCCCAGGACTAAGCTGTGGTCAATGGGTCAATGGGCAATGTCATCCCTCACCTCTGGAATGAGCTTGAGGACCTCAAGAGAGCCACTCTCCTCCTTCAAAACAGGACTAAAAACTCACCTCTTCAGACAGGCCTTTTCTGTAGTCGTCTTTGTTGTTAATAGTGTATTGTTTGTTTTTCTATTTATTATTATTTATTAATTAATTTATTGATTTTTAATGCACTCAGTTCTATGCGCTTTGAGATTCAAATTAAAAGCGCTTTACCAATAAAATGTGTTATTATTATTTTTATTACATTATTATTATTATTATTATTATTAATATTATAATATTATTATTACAGTATAACATGTAGCATACATCATATGGCACACACTGTCCATAAAGTGCAGAGCTTCTTCAGAAGCCTGAGGCTCAATAGGCAGTGGATAGACTTGTCTGGTGGTTATCTTCCTAATGAAGAGAAGAGCTGGGAAGATGAACAATGTCCAGTTAATCCTGGAGACGTTTTAAGGGGCTGAAGTTAAGGCTTTGTCTATTACATTGTAAATCACCCTCATAAAATAGAGAAAGGAGCCTATCTTTGCTATAGTGTTGAGAAGTCCCTATTTTAATGAGACCTAATTGGAAAGAGGAGAATGAGGGTGTGTCTCCTAGAGGTCACAGGATGAGGACTTGAGGTGCATTGAGTCTCAACACAAGCTCTAAAACTGTAGAATAGTCAACAAAGAGCTTTTCATCACTATGTGTGTGTGTGTGTGTGTGTGTGTGTGTGTGTGTGTGTGTGTGTGTGTGTGTGTGTGTGCGCGCGCGCGTGTGTGCGCGTGTATACGTGCATGGCTGTATGCATGCAGGTGTTGTCATCTTTGTTCATGCCTAATGTCTTTAAGAAATTGTATATTACAAAAGTCCTTGAAAATCAGAAACATAATGTCTTTCATTCATATCCCAGAGACAGATTGTGTTGAAAGTGCCTTTCAATCTGAAGAGGGAAGAATAAAGCAGTCATTTTCTCGGAACTAGCTTGTGGACGTGGAGGGGAGAGTGGTTGCCCAGGGCTCTACCCTACTTCCCCCTCCAAAAAAGAGCCAGAGTTGAGCTTGTTGAGCTAAAACGGTGGATAACAAACATATGGTTGTGCATAATATGATGATATCATTTAATCCTACAGTATGCTTACCAAGGGATCAGGTGTTTTGTAGGCTATGGCTTTAAGGACTACTTTCCACCAGCTCAGAGGCACATGGGAAAATGATAGTGGTGCCTTACTCACCAGTTACATGAAAATTCATATCATAAAAAGATGATGACTATTTTCAGTCATGAAGTCGTCAATAGTCGCTAAATTAGGGCTGAACCAGCATTCATTCATTCAGAGAGCCACTCTCTTACACTCACAAACTTTTAATCACTCCATCCATGACTACATTTCTCAGTAACTTTCTCTCCCTCACACCCCCCACCCCCCCGTCCACACACACACACACACACACACACACACACACACACACACACACACACACACACACACTGCTTCTCTCTCTGTGTCTTTATAAATAGAATGAAAATTAGATTAGTTCTCTCCCTAAATTAGATGATGATACTGTATGGTGGACGATGCTGTTCACTATATTCTCTTCTTCATATCATCTCCAAATATATGGAATGTGAATAAAGAAAATGAAAGGGGGGAGAGGAGGAGACGCTTCGGCGAGAAGGTCTGATGAAAAACAGGGGGTACGACAGAAAGAAAGAGAGAGAAATATACCCACGTCTGGTTGTTTTCACCCTAGAGGGTGAGAAACAGAAACAAATAGAAGATTTCATTAACCTCCACAGGCAATGTAATATAACCAAGGTGGATCCTCGCGTCTTTACGACTAACTTATCGTCTGGGTTTCTTTCTCTCTCCCCATATACCTCTCTTTACCTCCTATCACCCCTCCCCTACACACACACACCCTCTCCCTCCCTCTCTCTGACTGTTGTTTATTAATAGCTTTCTGCATGGATGAAGGCGGTTCATTACTGTGTGATGGAGCCGCTGTGTTATCCCAAACCCAATGATAAACTCTTTTTAATTACGCCTTATGAAACAATATTAAAAACTACCGAGGTGTGCCTAATTTTTCCACCACCCCACTAGCTTGCCACAAACAGACCCCCAACACAGACAGACAGATAGACAGACAGACAGACAGACAGGTAGGTAGGTAGGCATACACATACACACAAACACACTTACACGCACATACTTTCATTCTAGGTAAGTTCACTACCTTCAACAATGTTTTGATAAGCAGGAAAAGCCTGCAGAGGCCCAATATCTCTCCTCTCTGTCCTCTCTCATCAAACGTTGTAACCGTCTTGAATATCAACCATATGTTCATCCACTCTATCTAGTTTCTTACAGAGAAAAACAGCTGGGAAACATAATGAGGTGGCAATGTTTTATAAACACTTTTGGATAGAACAGTTGGAAAGGAAACTTGTGTTTATCCAAAAACCACAGCTAAAAAAACAGTCTAGTCCTCTATCCCTTAACGTCCTCCCTGCCTGGAAACTCCCAATAGTGGCCCATTTAGACCTCTCCCACTAATGACCTCATTACTCCATTGGTAATTAAGCAATTAACTCCAGATTAGCTATTGATTAATGTTTGCCATGAAAAATGTTTCTCGATGGGATAGTACTGGTTAAATATTAAACCAATCGTAATGAGTAACTGAGTGATTAGATTATGAGATGAATTGCAAAAGCACATATGAGACTCATTATCTAATTAACAAGTGTTTCACATGACATTTCTTCTTTGGTACCAACATGCTGTAGGTAATAGATCTCTGTTGATAATGGAAAGGGGACATGAATTGAGTTAGTGAACAAGACTGCCCTCATATTTACCTAATGAATGTCAACGCTTTTCAGATCATTTCTATCAGACACAGATACTGATATGGATGTATGAATTGGTTTTAATCATGGTGCAGATCATAATCTGCCAGAGAATTAATCAAAGGTGGCGATATCCTCAATGCTTTGCCCTTATCTGTGCAGCAAAAATACCAGTGGTCATAACTTCTCTCTGCTAAGGTATTGTACAGTTACAGCAAAAAGGTATACACAACAAAACAGAAAAAACAAGATTTAATGCATGCAGTGCTACGTACACACACACACACACACACACACACACACACACACACACACACCCTATTTAGAATGGGTAAGGCTTTGTACCTAAGCCATTGATGTATTGATGCATTTAATCAGCGTCCCATTCCTCCGCCGAGAAGAGTAATCATTTTTCTATTACACCACCTCCGAAGGACGTCCACTCGCATTTGTTTGGCCTCTTTTGTGTTGTTTCTGGGCCAAAGCTTCCTGTTGACTAATGTTTTATTTATTTTCTTTGATGGATTAGAGGCTCAAGCTTTCCTGCTAGGCCCCTGATGCAAAATGTCACCTTCCTCAATCACTTTCCCCCCAACCACCACCAACCCCGAATTCCTCCATTCTATATCCCGCTAAACACACACCAGCAAAAACTTTCTGCTTGGAGAATTGTGACATTGGCGGAAAATCAAATGAATTATTACAACTAGGGGGATAGGAGAGTGGGTGGGAGGGGGTGAAATCAAGCAAGAAACATACATATTTTTCATGGGTCCCTTGTTTTTATTTTGGACCAGTGTAATAACAAGAAATCAATTCTGTTTCACAAAGAGCAATTGGAGAGAGAAAGGTGAACTATGACCCTCAACACAAACCTTTCCCAGCACTGTTATTGCATCCTGATAAGTCATTCCCTAAAACCTACACAGATATGCACATATGCTTGATTCAAACTCTGTTGTTGTATTATAATTCTATAATTATAATTCTAAAGTTAGTATCAGATTTAAGACATCATAGTTACTATTTTTCAATAAAATCAGTTCCTCTTACAACCACTAGGTATTAACACATCTACATCAATAATCCAAAAAGGCATTGAACCATTAAACAAACACGACTAATAAGGGGACATTGGAAGAAAAGCACATCATAATAAAGCATCAAACAGATGTCTGGATTGCGATCATTTGGCTTGGTAATCCTTCATTTCCAGATCTGTTATAGTCTTCGTGTCAACACTACAACGATGAATGAACCAGTGTTTCCCCTACCGTTGACTAGGTGGGACGCGCCCCCCCCCCCTTGCCTGAATCTGTTTTGCCCTGCCTGAAAAGGTTTGCCTTACATAGAACTCGTAGAACCAAGAAAATGTTGGTAATAGCAGCCCTGGATGCTGATTGATGGGCCTCTGTACCCTGCCTAAACAAATCTGGGGGGGAAACACTGGAATGTGCAAGACAGCATTTCACACAATGACAGTCTCACATACGCCTCTACTCAGTAAGTTCCTCCTGCATCCCCATGTCCTCTTGAGGAGTGTAGTAGTAGTACTGTAGTCATGGTCAAACCAGCCACGGAGGCTGAGTAATGGAGACTGGGGGGGGGGGGTGATCATGCATAGCTTCTTTCTGCTCGTCTCATTCCATGGAGAGCTGCACACTCTCACTCTGCCCTTGTTGCTGGTCAAATTTCCTGGCTGTTAAAAGGGAAATGGAAAGTTAAAAAGGGGGCACAAAGCGGGTTAGAGATGCTTTTCATGATTTTCACGATGAAAAAATTGAATTATTGAAAGCGTCCGAGCTACTTAGTGTTTACTACAGCAGATACAGAACTGACTTTGTTGTCTGTTCCATTTCATTTGCAGTGTCATCTAAGGAAAACATTGGCTACAGTCAAATTGCACCATGATATATACAAGACTACACCGAACACAAGCCCTTTCATGTGAAGCATTTTTTTCTTTCATCTGAAGCTTGGCTCTGTACTCCAAAAGTTTGGATTTTAAATCAAACAATTACCATGAGGTTAAAGTATAGATTCTCAGCTTTTATTTTATGGTATTTGTGTACATATTGGTTTCACCATTTAGAAATGACAACACTTTTTATACATAGTCCCACTATTTCAGGGGTCCAAAAGTAATGGAACAGATTAACATAATGTCCAAATTAAGCACATGTTTAGTATTTGGTCTACAATCCTTTGCATGCAATAAGTGCCTGAAGTTTGCGACCTATTGACCCCACCAGACACTGGGTATCTTCTCTGGTGATGCTCTGCCAGGCCTGTTCTGCAGTCGTCTTCAGTTGGTTTGGGGTCTTTTTGCCTAAAATCTTATCATCAGGAAATTGAAGGCATGTTCAACTGGATTTAAATCTGGAGACTGACTTGGCCACTCTAGAACTTTCCACTTTTAGGCCCTGAAAAACTCTCTAGTTGCTATGGCAGTGATGTTTGGGGTCATTGTCTTGCTTATGATGAAGTGTCGTCCAATGAGATTGGAAGCATTTGCTCATACTTCAGCAGACAAGATGTTTCTGTACGCTTCAGAATTCATTCTGCTGCTGCCGTCAGCAATTGCATCATCAATGAAGACAAGTAAGCCAGTTCCAGTAGCAGCCATACACGCCCAAGCCATAACACCCCTTCCACCATATTTCACAGGTGGTATTCCAGGGATTTTGGACCTTTTTCCAGAACTCTGTAGGCTCTTATCTACTTTTTAGCAAACTGTAATCTGGCCATCCGGTTTGTTGCTAACTAGTGGTTTGCACCTTGCAGTGTAGCCACTGTAGTTCTTCTGGTGAAGTCTTCTGTGGATGGTGGTCTCTGACACATTCACACCTACCGCCTGGAGAGTTTTCCTGGTCTGTCGTGTTGAGGTGTTTCTTGATTATGGTGAGCATTCTTCGGTCATCCACTGTAGAAGTCCTTCCACGTTTGCTGAGCTCACCAGTGTTGTTCTTCTTTTGGATGATTCCAAACTGTTGTTGTTGGCAAGCCTAAGGCTTTGGGTATGTTTATGATAGTTTCTTTCTGATTTCTCAGTCCAATAATGGCTTCCATGACTTACAACTCTTTGGTCTTCATGTTGACAGACACCAATAGCTGACTCGAAAGGAAAACGTAAAGGCTAGAATCATCAATACTAGACATCTCTCTTATGCCTGTAACAAATGATGGGATGGGACACACCTGACTAACCAGAAACACCCGTCATGACAATTTTCCAATACTACTGGTTCCCTGGGAACTATGTATAAAATGGTTGTAATTTCTAAATGGTGAAACCAATCTGAAAAAAGAAGGCATTGAATTAAAGCTCAGAATCTATTATTTACCCTCAGTTTCATTTAGAATCCAAACCTTTGGAGTATAGAGACAAAGTAATAATAAAAAAGACAGCTTCACTGTCCCTTTACTTATGCAGGGCTTTGTATATTAACTATAATCAAAGGCTCTTATTTCCTGATGGGGTATGGCTGAGAGCAGAAGCACTGCTGGTCATTAGAGGAAGGATCACACACCAAGGGAGTACATCTCCAGCTGCTGTCGTAGGCGCACTTTTTGCAGACTGTCATAGAAGTTGGGCTCGGTCGTTGTTCCTACGGTGGGAGGCAGAGCAAAAATCCGCATGATCTTCCTCTTATTTCTGAGGGAGAAAAAAGGACGGAGACAAGAGAAAGAGCCACGCAGGTTAGCTGGCATAGAGTAAGTAAACCGGTCAGCAAATGCATGTCTAATCCACTACATTAGAAGAGAAAGACGCATCTCTTACTTTCTGGCATACATCAGCAGTCCGAAGCTGACCAGAATGACGAGCAGGTAGACGTTAGTGGCCTCATTCCACGCCTCGTGCACCGAGTAATCCAAAGACTCCTCGTTCGACATCACCCCATGACCGCCCATTGCAATCAAGCAAAATGCGACGTTCGTCTCTGGTTTTATGAATGCATCAAATATTTGATCAATGTTTGCTAGGTTGTTGTTTTTTCACGAATGCAACTGCACTCTGTAAACATAAAAATGACGTGGTTTCCGGAGTCGTCTCCGAATTGGACCACGACACCGCCTCCAGTGGTTAGGAGGGGGGGGTGCAGGTGGGAAACGTGACGAGTAGGCGTGACTCGAATACTAGACAACGATTGGGTATCCCAACACCTCCCCTGAGAACCTCCTTCAAAACAAGGAAGTAGCCAGTACGAACCACACTGAACTCAAGTTGACACTGACAGCTTAAGAGACATGGCGTGTGGCAATGTTTTGAGGTTCATTCGTCCCGCTAAACTTTCATTAATTGTAAGTACCTATAGCGTGTCGCATGGTTAAATGCATTGTTTTAGTTGGTGCGAACACATTTACAGTTGCATTTATGGCATTTATCCAAAGCGACTTACCACAAATACATTTGTTTAAGTAAGTGAATCATCTATCCCTCAGTCATCATAAGAAAAAGTAATCAATGCTCGGACCAGGGGCCATTGGCAGTTTTTTAGTTTGTTTGTTTGTTTGTTTGTTTGTTTGTTTGTTTGTTATTAATAGGAGAAAAACTCCTGTTACACAGCTTTATTGATTATTGTCAACTGTGTCTTGCTCAACTGAGACAAAAGTCATTGAGTGAAAATCTCTTTTTTTGCTTGCAGGCGTCTCTCCGGTGTGCGGATTTGCGGCAGAAGGCAGGAGCAGTGACAAGGGTAGCAGCGGCGACCCATAGACAGTTCTCCAGCGATGCTCCCCCTGAAAACATCAGCCGGTATCCAGTTCCCAACAAGAAAGACCTGCCTTACGACGTAGTGGAGCTGATGGAGGAAGTGGAGACCAAGGCACTGCACCGACATTTCTATTCTACATATCCTTCAGTGTGGATCTGACTGTGAAACGGCATCAGAACAGTCTTACCAATAGCTGTAATTTTATAGAAGAGCCTGTTTTTCTGCCTCTTGACAGGGAGGATTCCTGCCCAATGTCTTCAAGGTGTTGGCACATCGACCAGCTGAATTCCGGGCTTTTTTTGCTTACTACAACGAACTGATGAACAAGGAGACAGGTGGGGAAGCTGCTCCATATATTGTGTGTGTGTGTGTGTGTGTGTGTGTGTGTGTGTGTGTGTGTGTGTGTGTGTGTGTGTGTGTGTGTGTGTGTGTGTGTGTGTGTGTGTGTGTTCCAACACTGTGCAACAGGTTCTGATTTGAATGTTACTCTGTCTTTGCTCCCAGGGCGACTGACGAAGGCTGATCGTGAGCTGATTGTGGTCGCAACCAGTATCCATAACCAGTGTCTTTACTGTGTTGTATCCCACAGTGCATTGCACCGCATCTACTCCAAGAAACTCACACTGGCTGACCAGGTACATTTTCATCAGTTTTCTATTTTTTCTCTAAATCTCTTTTTGCCACAGATTAGTGCACTGTACACTGTTTTATGCCAGTATAATTGGACACACTAAACATCAGTTATTTACATTTGTGATATCAACCCTGTGTCTTAGGAATGACCTAAAAAGGGTAATGATAAACCTCTCTACACTGTCTACTTTGCCTAAATTTGTTTTTGTTAATATTTTTGCTTATATATTGTTTTTTATATCCCATGCACCAACCTCACCAAGTCAGTTTCCTGTATGTGCAAATATACTTGGCCAAATAAAAGAATTCTGATTCTGATTCTATCTGAATTGAATACTCCGGCCCTCTACCCAGGTGGTAGTGAACTACGAGAACGCAGAGCTGTCCCCTCGTGAGCGCGCCATGTTGGACTTCGCCCTGGCCGTGTGCCGTAGCGACACCATCACCGACCAGCACTTCCTGTCTCTGGAGGAAGTGGGGTTGGACCGCGAGGACGCCTGGGATATCGCCGCCATCGCTGCCTTCTTCGCCATGTCCAACCGGCTGGCCCACCTCACGGACATGAGGCCGAACGCAGAGTTCTACAACATGGCCCGTGTGCCCAGGGACAAGAGCAAGGGCAAGGGTGAGAGTGAGAGTGAGGGAGGTAAGGGAGGTGCCTAGTTGTGAGATCACGGTGTACACATGGTGTACAGGTGAGAGAGCGAGCCCTCAGACAATACCCAGCTCACAATGGGAGCAATTTGTGCCCATTTTGTCTTCTCCTCCTACTGCACACAGACTTTGGGAGTATAAAAAGGTGACAGATTTTTTTAAAAGACCAGAACCTTTCACTGGGGACACATTGTATCGTGTCAAGTGTTTCAGAGTTTTATTGAAATGGTAAGAAAAGAAAGGGAGTTCACTGGATGTGCAATTATGGGTCTGAGCTACATCTGGTAACATATGTGTGTGATTTAGTGTGTTAATAACTTTTTGTGGTTTTCCAAATGTTTCCCAGTAAATGTTCACCATTGGGAAGGTGCACTGTTTCTGTTTTAAATGTGTGCCGTTGTCAGGATTGTTACTGTAAGCCTGTCCCCCAGTCTGCTAGTCAGTCAGTAACACTGGGTAACCTTTCATGGAACACTAGTATGCAATGGGAATACTAACCTTTGTTTTCTAAATAAACATGATCTATTTTGAATATTCTCACAAAGATTAAGATCTGTCTTTTATTCCATTATACTCATTTACACTACATACATGAGGAATAAGTATCAGGACTATTTGGACATATTCATATTTGAAGATATTACTGTCTTACTATTTCGCTGAAATATGCATGCACAGTATTTATCAATAGAGACAAATGTCTTTCTTTCTGTTTCAAATTCTCTGACAACAGCTGTGTATTTGTTATATCTTATTTCACCACTAGAGGGCACCACACCCCTATAATTGATCAATATTTTGCAAGCAGCCAAGGAAAAGCTTGGAAATTTGCCTCCTGCAGTTTTGCTTGTCATAGTATATTGTTTCTATTCTGGGCATATGCATAATAATGTATATGTCTCTGTTTATTTCACCATTGAGGGAGCAGAACAGAGTGGAGGCACGACCAATGTGAAGGTCTGCCACATTCTCCTTGGGGAGGGTGAGCCAATTGTACCTCATCACAACTTACTGTAACAGGTTGTGATGTGGTTTTGGCAGCGGTGTAGCCTACTGCATGATCTGGTCAGATCATGAGCTGTGGCTCCATTCTCTACCCTTCGACCCAAAGTGTTCACTTGTTCACTCCCCCTCATGCATTTAAAAGCATTGTGTAGGTGGAAGCGTTCGCACGAGGGAGGAGAATTCACCATCCTTCGTACACCAATCCAACACCAGGAGGAGTGAACAAGAGCACACTTGCAGTAGAAAGGTAGAGAAACAGAGATCAGCCCTGAGCTGGGTTTAATTCCCGATAGTTGTTCCCTCCCATCTGCCCTCCTTTCACTCCCCTTCTCAGATCGGACAGGACTGGTCTTGCTAAAGGTAATAGCTCCACCACATTTCAGAATGATTACACCTTCCAAGGGAGCGAACAAGGGCAGACTGGAAGGGGAGCAACTTTCTGGAATGAGATGCAGCCGTGGTTCTGTGGGTCGAAGGGAGCTGTCCCTTGCTGTCACCAGGCCTGGCTGTGAGCCAGGGTGATACGAGAGCGTGCCCGACCTGCCAGGTTAAACTAATCACACGTCAGTTAGGTAATACAGGCCACTGGAAGTAGACAGGACACAGCTGTGTGTGTGTGTGTGTGTGTGTGTGTGTGTGTGTGTGTGGAGAGAAACTTGTACAGGGGGGTAGTGGGAATGAAGAGGTCTTTAGGAGGGACCATTAAGATGTAGCCTGAAGAGATGGGTCTTCAATCTACGGTGGAAGATTGATAGTGACTCTGCAGTCATGACAGCAGTGGGAAGCTCGTTCCACCAGCGGGGCACCAGGACAGTGAAAAGCCGTGACTGAGTAGCGCGGCTGCTGCATCCACGTGATCACAGCCAGAGGTGCTGGTGGCACACAAGCTGACCAACCTAAGTAGTGGAAAAGCGTGTTCATCCTCATTTATCGTCTGCCATTGCTCCTCACCTCAAAGTGAGCATTCGTACTTTATTTGTGTGTGTGTGTGTGTGTGTGTGTATATGTGTGTGTCCATGTTTACTCCATATCCCTCACCTAACTCTCTCACATGTCCTCTTCAATCAATTCTGAGTGAACGTATGCCATCAATTACTTATTTTACATTGAAGTTTCATAGGGGTGATGAAAGCCAGCAGGTACCGAGGTACAGCAGGTACCGAAAAAATAGTCCCCACCGTACTCCTCTGAGAGACAGAATAAAACTTTACAACTGTGACTATGAGCCGTCCTGGCGCCACTCAACCGATGTGGGCGGCCTTTTATCCGTGGCCTGTCTTGACTTCATTCCTCGACAGTGAGATATGCTGTACATGTCAATGTTTACGAGGGAGGGAGGGAAGGAGGGGGGGGGGGGAGAGCTGGTGCTGGTGCTGGTGTAGAAGATATTATATATGTCTAATAATTTAGTAATGATTAATATTCCAATTATTAATTTGCTTCTATTCAAATCAATGTTTAAGTTAAACTCAGAATTATTCTTCAATTACTTTACCAATTATGCCAATATCTGGTCTCAATATTCTAAAGGAGTCGAACTCTAACTTTTCATGGGTGCATGCCTTCACACAAAGGACACAAGCGCAGGGATCAAAATAAAAATTAATATTTATTAACAAACTAAACAGTGATATGAAAAAAGCATAAAGCAATGAGGTAGACAAATGAATGAATGAATAAAGGCTTTGATGATTGAGAAGATTCACAGAGCCAATGAATGAATGGCTATGGCACACGATAGCTATGAAGGTGTATCATCTATGTGGAAGCTATTCTGTGTATGAAACTCAGATGCACAGAATCTTATAGCGGAAGGCTCTGGCAGTTTGCTTGTCTCTGGGGAGTGTTGATAATGACACATGATAACAGTATGACAATATGTTTCATTTCAGTCATCTATGTCTTTGCATTTGGGTGAATCTCCAGCCATCTGAATCAACCACTAAAAGAGAGTGGGTTTTTTTATGTCTCTTCAGGGTATGGGGCGGTTGTCCATTTCAGTTTGAATTCAATAACTTTTAGTGTCTTCCAATGACTCTCTCAACAGTTAGTACCCAGCTTTTAAAGAGGTGCTACGGGATCTTTGGATAAGTTCAGCCACTGGTTTTAAAATTAGCACTCACGAGCCAAAAACAGGTCCCTGAAGTAGACAACTACTGTCGAGAAATTAGAGGGGGACATCTCCTCACTCTCATGAGCAAAGTCTTATTTTGTTGGCCTTAAAGGGGAACAACTGCAAATTTCAAAATGTATGTATGTGCCTTAACCTCTCTGACTCTGTGGAGGACTGGCTCTCAATGTGCACACCTCTCTCACTTAGGGAGGGTGGAGCTAGAGCAAAAACAAGACCACCGTCACAGGGTCCCACTCCTCCTCTCTCACTGCCGTTGTTCCCGTTGAAACTGAGGGCTGTGTGGTCTAATGAGATAAGAAATCGATTAACATTATATCATGGTAAAAAAAGAAAAAAGAAATCATTCAGTTATTTTCTGAAACGACAAGTTTCCAGCCAGGCAGAGTGTGTTTGTGACTGTAGCTTTTGTAGAGTTCAATATTTGTTTAACCCCCATGATGTTAACAATGATGTCAAAATTTGATGTAAAGAGTGTGACGTATGTTAGTGGGACTTTCCTCAGAGCGTGCTTTTGTACCGCGGGTGAGCTTAGTGTCACGTTTCTAAGGGTATTCCCCCCTATTCAAACTCATTCTTTTCAAGGTCTGACTCATAGAAATCTATTGTTCTGCAGTGCTGAACTATCTGGTGTGAAATCATAGAATCTGATAGAATAGACAGACTAGATCACAGATGTAGAGTAACTAGAGTTTAGATCAGGGTTGACAACCAGAGGGGGTTTTGACAAGCATGCATCGCTGTACTGTATCATCGCTGTACATTGTATGTGATCAGGAAGCATGGTTGTGATTCATGGTTGTGATTGGGAATGTCTCTGTGATTGGGAATGTGATTGGGAATGTCTCTGCTGTATAACAAGAAGAAGAATTCTGGAGTTATGGAAATAAGGCAAGTAAGGAGATGGGTGTATATGCTCTGGTAGATACACTCAATGTCATCCTCTGGACCTTCCTTCGGGATAGAGGATCAGATCAGCAGCTGACTTTCTTTGCTTCTAACTGTACACACTCATGCACACACACGCACACACACATACTAACAAACAAATACAGTATGCATGTACAAACACACATACACACCCATATCACCATATGATCTACATTATCTACATGTACTAAGTCATACATCTGAGAGGAGGAGGGGAGGAGAGGAGAAAAATAATTGTACCCATAAAACCTACAGTATACCTATAAAAGCATTTGAAAGGCACCGTCAATAAACACTGCCCCATATTCTATCTTATATATTTTCACAAGTGTACTTTAGCTCTGTCTCGTGAACTCCCACTGCCACCTCTCTGTCACCCACGTCACACAACCAATCCACTCAGGAGTGTTTTAGAATGTTCCAGACTAATAATCCAAATGCACATCTACAGTTGATTCCCAGGGATTATGCTGTATCAGTGATCTGCTGATCTTAGAGAGGGGGGCTGTTTAGGTAGAAGGCCTGCGTTTGACTGTGGCTGTAGCTGGGCTGAGTGCTGCTGGTCACAGCATTCGGGCATTTAGCACCATGTGGAGACCACAGATTACACCACCACTAGTCATTAACAGTGTGATCGGGTGTGTGCACCATCAACATGTCCCGGCTATCTGAGCTCACAGGTTTTCAGCCTGATTGTGGGATATATAAGCTGCTTTTAAAATGTATCGTTATATTACAATATATAACTATTTTTAGAATGTATATTGATATATGACTGAGATTTGACATTAACATGTGGGATGAAATGTGAATATAAATATCAATTGACTCATAATCAGTGTTGTGATGGCCTCATATCCTGTTTACTTCATCTGTTTATTCAGAATGTGTTCAGTGGAATGTCAGCTCTATTAGAAGTTCCTCCAGCACACTGAGAAGTGTTAAGGGCCCTGGCCTGCATGGGAACCTAGAGAAGAGTGAGCGTTGGTGGGTATGATGGATGACATACTAAGACCCCTGGGTCTTTGGTTCTCCACCATCTTCCATGCGTTGGACCAGAGCCACAATCACAGATATGATTAACTTTAATTCACAGACATCATTGGCTACCCTGTGTGATTCTGTACAGTTCCCATGTGTTCCAAGTAACCTTTGGTCAATCAGACAGTTCCCATTGCCTAACCTGTAGTATAATCAGACAGGAAGTGTGAAGGTGTGTCACCCGTTCCATGCTAGTGAGAGTCAATCATGCTTTGGAAACCCTTCATGCCTGAGTAACGTGAGAAAGTATACTGTGAAACACAGAGATGGGGGCAAATTACAACAGAACATCCTTAGTTTAGTGTCCATCTATGGTGATGAATCAGCTTGTTGAAAAATAACATATTTTAAGTTATATTAAAGGTAAAAGAGGGTGTGTGTGTGTGTGTGTGTGTGTGTGTGTGTGTGTGTGTGTAAGATCGGGAAAGAGAGAGAGAGATAAACACAATACATTTCCTTTTATGACTTTTAATTGATGAAAAAGTTGAATTAAAATACAAATAAATAGGCAACATAATAAATACATTCATACATACTGAAAAGTTTGACCTAACTTATGTGACAATATTATTACAGGAATCATAAAAATAAAGATACATGGATATATCCTCACACAATCATAAATCCAAGATCAAAGTCGAAGATAATACATAATACATTACAGAAAAACGCCCTTGATAAGTGTCTTGCACACAGTGCCTGAGTGCAAATAAGATTAATTTCTTCATACATCTGTTTTGACAAAACAAAATAATAGTATGTAGCTTATCATCTTCTAAATACTTTTTTGGTTTGTACATTGTAGTCCCAGAGTGTGCTATGTTCTTCTTTTGTCTTTAACGCCTTCGTCTACTGAGAAAAAGAGACATGGATGTTATTAGAAAATATACAATTTTATATAGATTTTTTAAAATATTATTTTACTTTTATTTGGAATGTCTTTATTACGAATTGGGTTTAGATACATATTTTATAAGTTCATTTTCATATTTTATACAAAAATAATGACCGTCCCTGTAGGGTTCACAAACTTTCGAGCAGCACTGTATACAGTAATAAGCAATCAAAAGTGGTTTCAGACCTAGTGATGACATGTTGTGACTTAGTTATCAACTATGAGAATGTATATATATATTTTATGATCAGGTTTTTCTCATTTAATGAGAGAGAAGACATAATTATGTTGTTTCTGTCTACATCTGTGTGTGTGTTTGACCTCTACTTACTTGGCCAGTATCATCCTCTCGACAACCTTCTTGACCCAGGGAGCAGTGGGGTCCAGGCAGAGCTCCTGACCAGTCTCTTTCAGAGTGGCACTGTAGGAGATACAGGGAGCACAGACACACGGTCAGAGCCATAACTAACCATTACACAACCAAGCCTAACAACCATACCACAACTAGAACCAGAGACTAAACTAGCTCTTCCAATAACTTATTCAGAAATAGTTGGAGCTGTATGTGGTGTTAGTAAGAGTAATGGGTCGCTTCTTAGGTGTGCAGGACTCACATGATCTCAGTGTCCCTGCAATGAGAGGTGGGAGGGAACAGCTCAACCGTCTCAATGAGTCGACCAATCCGCCGGCTCTCTGTGTTAATGCAGCGACAGCGCAGGTGACCCAGACCTCTCAGACTCTTCCCTGTGACCGTGATCAGAAACACACTCAATTAGACATCAGATAGATAGATAGATAGATAGATAGATAGATAGATAGATAGATAGATAGATAGATAGATAGATAGATAGATAGATACAGACAGACAGATATATGTCAATGATAAAATTCACCTTCAGTGATGGTCAGGAAGACCAGGAGCATCATGATAGAGCTGACTGCGATTCTGCCGTTCATCTTCATGTTTAACAGGAGCTGGAGTAACAAACTGTATGGAAGTGAAGCACCGTGAAGTATTTAACCACTATGTTTGTTTAGTATTTAACCACTATGTTTGTCTCTCTTTCAGTCTTTCTTTTCTTTAATCAGTCCGGCTGCACTCTTTCCTTCTCTGTACTCTCCTTCCGTTTGGAGTTTCCATCTGGAGCTGAGGTGTGCAAGACGCTCCTTTTAAATGTCAGATATGGAAGTGAGTCATACTGAGGGTTGTGCAATACAAGACAGCCTGATGCTGGGAATTTACCCTTTGATCACAAGTGGATTAATAACAGTAAGAAGAAGATATGTGTGACTTATCAGTGACATCTCACAAGAGTGCATTTGTCACCTCATAGAAAAAAATAACATCTTGAGAGATGTTGATGGAAAGATACAAGGGTAGATCAGTGAAAGTGGGTATTGCATTTCAATTAGAGAGGGTCAGTCTCAGATGGAATAAATGTTTTTGCTTATGAATCTGCGTAACATACAGAGCCAGGTTCACATCAAAACAAGTGTCAACCTTGAACCCCAAAACCACTAACCATTAACCCCTTCTGGCTTGGCAACAAACAAACTAAATACTGTACACACCAGTCCCCTAGTTTACACATCCTCTTATAATGAAGAAAGTTCTGAATTCTTGAGGTGTGAGACTATTGATGACCCATCGATATCTGAATCTGTTCACACTGATGTGAGTATGGTGCAGGACTCCATTGCTCATAAAAATGATTTGATTCAAGACTAAGTTAGTTTAAATCACATCTGACGTCTGATTACTCAACACTTTTTGTGGATGTGGAAAACTGATTTGTAGCTGTGTGACAAATGTAGGAAAGGAGAGTGAAATAATGCCTAAAAAATGACCTAATTGGTGATTCATTTTGCTCAAAATGTTCACCATTGCAGTTTTTATACTATTTGACTCCACCATAGAAAGGAGCATGACAGTCATCTGTCTAGATTCAAAGGAGGCAATTCTATAGGGAAAACAAATTCCATTATTCTTGTTTATTTTACTATTAAATCAAGTTTGATTTTAAGTATTTGCTTTAAATTGAGGACTGGCACCCTTGTAAGCACAATCAAAAGAGGCCTAATAAAAGTTCTCTGACAATGCACAAATACCCCATTCTATAGAGTTGATTTCCCAACAATATGTATTTTCCATTATGTATGCATACATAGCCTGACCAGCTCTCAAACAAGCAGTTATGAAAGATGAATACTATAATATCAGACCTGGGTCAAATACTGTGAGTCTGCCTGTAGTGCTGGATGGCCATGGTTTGCACTTTTAGGACTATTCTATTGGTTAAATTATGCCAGGCAAACTGATTCAAATTTGAACCCACCCAGGTCTGTATAATACTGTACAGTATATGCGGTAAGTTCCTGGACAATATACACTCAAGCCTTCCCTGGAATCATTCTCACAATTTAAACTTTTATTCACAACATCATTGGATGTTTCATGAGTGAGAGTTGATTTCCAAACTGCAGTGCCCTGCATAAGTAAGGAAACAGTGAAGCCTTGTTTCTTTTTTTGGCGCTACACTCCAAATGTTTGGATTTCAAATCAAACAATTACAATAAGGTTAAAGTAGAGACGCTCAGCTTTTAGTTGATGTATTGGTGTACATATTGGATTCACCATTCAGAAATTACACCACTTTTTATGCATAGTCCCCCTATTTTATGGTACCCAAAAGTAATGGGACAAGTGGCTTGACAGGTGTTTATGGTAAGTCAGGTGTGTTCCGTCACAGAAGAGAGCTGTCAAAACCTTAGGCTTGCCAAAATCTGGAATATCATTAACAAGGAAACGCTGAGAATCTCTACTTTAACCTCATAGTAATTGTTTGATTTAAAATCCAAACTTTTGGAGTGCCAAAAGAAGAGAAAATGCTTCACTGTCCCATTACTTACGCAGGGCATTGTATATTTAGTTTGCATACACAGCAGGTCTGCATAATATACGGTAAGGCTTAAGTGGTGTTAAAGCAATGCTCTTGCCTATGGCTCTTACACCGCTGGCTCAGACCCAGCATTCCTGAAGAGATCCCCATTAGATAAATCAAGACAAGACCAAACACATCTACCAGTCTCTGTCACAGC
>NC_139669.1:12145523-12180523 GCF_951799395.1 Argentina silus
GGAAACCAAAGTTGGGATCAATTCCAATTCAATTCTATTCTATTGAATGAGTGAAGTTATAACTGACCAAATATGAAACTTGTCTGTGTCACTCATGATAGCCAGCCAACTGTGTGTGTGTGTGCGTGCGTGCGTGCGTGCGTGCGTGCGTGCGTGCGTGCGTGCGTGCGTGCGTGCGTGTTTGTGAGGGGTGCCTTACTCAGAAGCTGCACACTCTTCAATGAGTTATAGAATGCACATGCACACATTTGTGACTTCACAGTAAATCACATGCATGTTGCTGACTTAAAAAAAAAGAAAAAACTTGACTCATGAATGATAGCAGCCAACATTGAGGGAGATAGTTTGGAAAGATGTCCTGTTATCAAGATTTAAATTGTTTTAGTGGGCATATTTGACACATAGCCTATAGTATATACCACGTACGAGCCGCCACTGGTCCTGCTCAATAAAGGACCACACACACACACACACACACACACACACACACACACACACACACACACACACACACACACACACACACACATTCAGAGTCCTCCACTCTATTTTTTCTCATAACCCATATCTGCTGGCCAAGCACTTTACCAGGTACTGTAGAGTGGCCTCCGTCATATTAGACACTGTAATAAAATTGGATTTCAAATCATGATTTTTTTTCATGCAGTTTTATTGCTGCCCTGTGGTGCGCAACAGAAGCATTTGACACCATAATCTCATGCAGTCTGTATGGTCTCACTCTGGTCCTCACAGCGTGTGAGAGAACCACAGGTCACAGTCTAGCACTTAACCACACTGTGATGGACCTCATCAGAGCTCCCCGTTGCCAGTCCAACACATTCACAACAATTTATCTCCACAGGCTACAAACTGTATTTGAATATATGTAGAAATAATGTAGATAGTCCTGGTCAGATTGATGCCTGGCTTGTCTACCTGAGTAAAGCTGCCCCATTCGCCCTGATTCTGTATTCTCTATATGCTGTGTCTCCATTTCTGAAGTATTTGATGCCTTATATAAAACAAACAGTAAAAAGTCCACAAGGGCTGATCCATATCTTCTGAAACTGTCTGCTGTCCTGATAGCTGAACCCTTGGCTCATAGTTTTTTCTGCGACAATTCTCTTCTATGGTAGCATTCCTAAGATATGCAAGGCAGCAAACATACTCCCTCTGCATAAAGGGGATGATCCTAGCGACTTAATTACCACCCTATCTCAGGGCTTTCCTGTTTAGCAAAAATTCTGGAGTTCCTGATAAATTCTCAGTTGTGGGGGGGGGGGTGACCCAAGGGGTCATCCGTACTCCCCCCGATCCATCCCACACTCCCCCATTAGAGAGTATGTTAGGTCACACAAGCATGTCACTCATGTTGAAAGCCCCTATAAGCCCCGGTTGGGGCGGGCACGCGCCACAGCACAAATCCCTGGCACACGGGCCAGTGGAGAAAAGAGTTGCAGCAGAAAAACTCAAAATAAACCCGGTGTCGCGCTGATTCCAGGAGCGTGTGTGCTTGTCTACATCAAAGAGACAGTGCCAGCGAGACCTTCCCCAAGGCTCTTGAGGAGGCTCTTCCCGAAGGCCCTTGTTGGTGAGTTGCACACCATCAGCGCTGTAGAGTGTGGAGTCTCTGTACTTAATGCAGGGGTGCCTGATGTTACCCATGCCCCTGTCCTTCAGGAAGGCTGACGCCAAGATATGAACGCCTGGGCTGAGCGCCTGGGCTGCCCAGGTTCGTTAATCTAACAAACAACTGAAGATGGCTGCACTACACACATCACCATTGAAGTTACCCAGCGTCTGGTGGGGTCAATGGGTCCCAGACTTCAGGCAGTTATTGCATACTAAGGATTGTCATCCAAATATTAAACATGAATGCTTAATTTAGACATTTGATTTATCTGTCACTTTTGGTGGCCTAAAATAGGGGGACTAAAATGTGTTCTATGTTCTGAATGGTGAAACCAGTATGTACACAAATACCATCAAATAAAAGCTGAGAATCTCTAATTTAACCTCATAGTGATTATTAGACTTTACTTACTATGGTAGTATATGTATGAGTGTGTGTGTGAGTGTGTGTGTGTGTGTGTGTGTGTGTGTGTGTGTGTGTGTGTGTGTGTGTGTGTGTGTGTGTGTGTGTGTGTGTGTGTGTTATCCCCAGTGCAATATTCTGTGTGTTGTCTGTTGGCTTACGTAACGCTCATCCTGCTCCAAATCAGCCGTGTATGATTCCCAATTAGACGGAAGCTGCACGCAAGTAATATATAATAATATAATAATATTCATGTATTCAAATATGCAAGTCTGTGATTAGGAGGGGAAAACCAACGCTAATGGGGGGTCAGAGGCTTGTGTTCTATCCTCCTCATTTATTTATACTGTAAACATGGGACTGAACAATCTGCACTAGAACTGCCTGTGTTCTTCCTCTATCTCCCTGCCTCTCTCTCTCTCTCTCTCTCTCTCCCTTTTCTCTCTCTCTCTCTCTCTCTCTCTCTCTCTCTCTCTGGGCTCTTATTTAACAACCTAAATGCAATTGTTCATCTAAGCCCCATGGTGTGGCGCTATCACTCAGGCTGCATTTCAAAAATCATTTTGCAAGTTTCGTGATGATATCCGTTGGTGCAAGTTTCAGCGGTAGCGATAAAGGCCTGGCTTTAGATAAATCAATTAATGAGAGACATGTCGAGGGCTTGACCACTCACTGACCAATCAAAACGCACTCCATAGCCAAATATTTGAGGAGCTCAACTGTGTATTTACGGTGTTCTGTGGCTCAGGTGTTTCCTCAACCCAGATTAACAGCAGGAAGACACAAATGTTTATTTTTCTGTTAGTATCAGTAGCCTATCACATCATTGCAATGACAATTTCATAATGTGGCTAACGTTCTCTAGACTTGACATTGTGTCTCCTGAGCAATAGAGCCACTGCTATACAAACAGCGGTTGTACAACAGCTGTTTTGGTGGGTCTTAAATATCCCTGCTTGCTGATGTGAGACTGCTAAATTGCCATCTTGGCTTTATGATTTGAAAATACTATAGTGCCAACTTTTACAAGCTGAAATTGCCAATTGTCAATTGTCCCATTTCTTTTGGTGCCCTGAAATAGGGGGACTATTGAAAAAAAGGTGTTGTTATTCCTAAATGGTGAAACCAATATGTACACAAATACTTCAAATAAAAGCTGAGAATCTTTACTTGAACCTCATAGTCAGTCTTTGTTTTCAAATCCCAACTTTTGGAATATAAAAAATGCTTCACTGTCCCATTACTTACGCAGGGAACTGTATACAGTATATTTTGTATATTGAAAGTATACTTCTTTCCGCTTCTATGGTACCTCATTTCGAGACATCGGCAGTGAAGCTTGCCTCCATTTCATGTTGAGCGATTCCTCTTTCATACACTTACAGTACAAGCACACACCATCTATCTCTCATGCCCTCCTTCTCTCCATCCACCCTTGGCACTTTAATAGATGACTAGAGAACTGACAGAGTGGATGGCATAAGTCAGCAGTGAGTGACACACACACACACACACACACACACACACACACACACACAGAGCTCCTTCATTCACCACCTCATCTACACATTTCCACAACTTTGTAGCTAGGGACTGACTGGGAGGAAGCCTTTGTTGAGCATACCAAAGAGTCTACAAAGGATTTTTCACAGGTTAAAGAAATATGGTAAATATCCAAGTGCACTTTCTATACTATATATGGCTTTTGGTTTACTTTCTTCAACTTAACCTCAGCAGTACTTTTCAAGTAAGCTCTACACTAGCCACCTTTCTGCTAATAAGGTTAGGGTTCAGGTTAAGGGATATGGGGCAGTGGTTGGTGATAGTGTTGACCTTTCTCATTGACCTCAACATCCCCTCGTAATGATGCATCCATTTGCGATGACATCGTGGTGAGTAATTCAGAGTATTTAAATCTGACTCCAGAAACTTCCACCTGGAGCTCCCCCAAAGACATAAACACAAACACCTTGTGTCTAATGTTTCCCTTATCAAGGAGGACATTGGCATGTTGAGCAGAGAATGGGCCTTTTCCTTTTCCTAATTATAAATGGAACAGGCTAGCTTCTCCCTATCTCTTTGTGTCTTTCCTAATATTAGAACTGAATCTAATCACTAGCACTTCTAAATGTGCTCAAAATGTGTTCAACATTTGTGACATCGACAAAACCCTTTTGGTCATTATATTTCTCCATACAAGCAGGTCCAGAGTTAACTCACCCACTCAGCCCATATGTACCCAGTCCCCCCATCTTGAGTTCCATTCACTGTCATATGGAGAAACCAGTTTGAGCTTACATGAGAGGTTTATTACAGTAAGGTAGAGCAAAGAAATCACAATAAGACTGAAGCAGCATGACAGCTAAACAGCTAAAACAGAAGAGACTCTGGCTTGGGGGAGGGGGGGGGGCATATTCCAATCACACTGGAGTTTGTACATGACAATGGTTACTCATTAATAAAGGGAAAAAATAGAGTAGACACACTGCCCACTGTGGTTATTATAGGACAGGCATGTTGGAGTCAGTCATGATTTCTATGACATATCTACTGAATACCACATCAAATCCTAGCTTGAGAATATGTGATGATACCTGATGATTCTGCCATCAATGGACACCAAATCGAATCCCAAACGGGCCCAGTGACATAACAGAATAGGCCAATACGCTGGTAAAGTGGAACGTCTGGAGACACCCAAACAAACGTTCAGCGCTGCTAAATGTACTCCCACCATAATATAATTGAATATTGCATTATTTTGCTTTCCCCATCATCACAGAAACGGAGACAGTTTGTAAAACTGCGCAGGTTAGAAGATGTATTTTTAAAAAGCGGTTTTCAGCTATATTAGCGACTGGTCAGGTTAGCCATGTTACTTGTACTAGCACACATGTCTTGAATATCAAAGAAAAAAATGTTTTATCACCTTCAACAATCTAACTTAAATAGCTACATTTACAGTGTCCTATGAGGTTTTACATACAAGCTTGCTATGTTTGTCCGTTGTCATGGTATTCTTTGATGCAATCACTTTACCAGTGTATTGTATTCTCGTTTTGTCATCTCACACTGACATAAAGATATTATACAGCTCCTACCCAACCCAACCCTCCACCCCATCCCCTTTTCTTCCATCAATTTGACTGGGGGTTATATGTGTTCTTCATGTGTGTGTGTGCTATCTTTATATGTTCTGAGACGATGAAAGACGGACACAGTGACGCCTACACACATCCTCCATGTCACCCTCACACACTTAGACCACACATTCTACCCAAGCATCCCCCTTCACTCTGCTTCAAAGCACCAGATGGACAGTGGGCCATGGCCATGGTAGAACATCACAGGTGGAATAACAGCTACAGGATATTACAGCACCTTGATGCACTAATATTCCCATTCTCCTATGCAACAAAGATTACTTGTGACATTTACCATGAATTAATCTACAGTATTTCTCCAGGTTAGGGATGTTGGGTTGAAGGGATGTACAGTCAGAGCTTGTTGTTGTCCTTTAAAAGCCAGCACTGCTCTCCACTCTCATTTTGTCATTGTCCAGTGGTTTCCTGTTTCCTGTAGTCCAAAAACACTTCCTCCTCCAATGTGGACTACAGGTGGGTCTCTAGGGTGATGCAAAATCATAATGATCTCAGCATTCTGCCTCACAAACAGTCCATGTAATGACACAGTTCACATCTGTGACAGTCCAGTGTTTCTGAAATGGTTAAATCTGTGACATAGCAATGTGAACTGGGTCCTAGAGAACAAATTACACTCACACCTGCGAGCAAGCAACTGGACAAACTGTATACACTGATTTGAATATAGTAAAAGAAAAACATTAAAAAAACAATAAGCTCATAGTGTCACAGTGAAACATCTCAGTAATGATACTATAAATGATACTATAATGATATTATAAACAGTAATGATACTATACATGATACTATAAACAATGCTTTGAGGATGTTGGCAAGGGATGTTGGCATGTACTCATCAGTATGTACTTATGTCATCAGTAGTAAGTGAAAGTTCCAATGTTGTGGACCAGGATTGAAACGTTCAAAGGTCGAGTTGATATTATAATCATATACCTGGAGGGCAACACACAAGACCAACCTTAGCTGACCTGACTGGATCTATGAAGAAGACAGAGGGGGTGGCATACCTTTGTGATTATACATCTATTTACATTAAAATTATGTTTATATCTACTAAAGAGTCATCTGGATAGAACATACAGTATATTTATACTATTTTCAAGCGAGGGCAAAGTAAAGACCTGAGTTTTTTCCCTTCCCCTCGTCATTTGTCTACTTCTCCCACACCTTATTTTCTCTCATCCCCCTCTACCCCTCTCTCTCCCTTTCCTCTCAGCCTTCTCTTCTCTCTCCCTCCTTCCCTATCCCTTTCCTTGTCCCTCCCTCTCTCCCATTCTTGTTCTCCCTTCCTCTCCTTTCCCTCTCTCTCTCTTTCTCAGGGGAGGCTGGTGGAGGCCAAAATCAGAGGATGGGTTTCATTGTAATGCATTGCAGTGAGCCCGTCCTCAGACTTCTGCCTCCACAAGCTTTCCCTGACCCCTCTCTCTTTCTCTCTCTCACCCACTACTCTCCCATGTATGAGTTATGTGAAGTCCTTGGACACGGCCTCTATGAAGTTGGGTGCAGACATGAGGATGGTGAAGGTACAGATGATAGAGAAGAGGGAGAAGGCCACCAGGCACAGCCGGTCCACCACCGCCGCCGCAAACTTCCACTCGCTGCAGATGGCCTCGCCCTCGTCCTGGTCCCGGAAGCGCTGGGCGATGTATGACACCTCCTCAAGGATACGCAGGATCTCCGGAGGGGTCAGCAACCCCACCATTCCTCCCCCTCTCCCAGCCCCACCCCCGGGAGGCTCGGCCTCTTCCTCACAGAGGGAGCCATGGGCCCGACCCCCCAGGGCCACCCCAGAATCACTCTCCGCTGGGTGATAGTTGTAGTAGAGGCCCATACTGCCGTTGTGTGTTCCCAACGAGCCGGGGGGCTGGGAGAGGGATGCATTGAAGCCTGTCATGGCGCCCATCTCGATGGAGCTGGCGGTGGAGAGGTGCCTGGGAGGGTGGCGGTACTTGTAGGCCGAGGGCTTACGCTCATCCCCCGGCTGCTTCATACGCAAGAACCAGGCACACCAGTTCAGTAGCACTACCCTGACCTGGAGAGACAGAGGGGGTTGTCAGTAAGGTTACAATACACACACACACACACACACACACACACACACACACACACAATGATGGTGATGATGATGATGATGATAATGATAACGATGACACCAATGATGAAGTTGTTGATGATGATGACGAAGATACCAATGATGATGATGATGATAAGGATGACACCAATGATGAGGATGATGATGATAATGGTTCAGACCGGTACTCACCCACTTGGGCATCTTGCCCCCCTGGGGATCATGGTGGTGGAACTGCAGAACTAGAACGGTCACCACCACCGACAGACCCACTATCATCATGGTGCTGGCAAAGTACTGAGCTACAAAACACAAAGAAACAAACATATCAACAATCTATACGTCCATATCACACCAACACTGACCAAAAGAGGAGAAAGAAACCTGTGAAGTTTTGGGCATTAAAAAGATCAAAACAACACAATGGTACAGTATGATACTTTAATAAGAGGGTGGTTCAGCAAAACAAACACAAAAGACTGAGACTGAGCTTTAGTGCTGAGTCTTGAGGGCACAGCAAGCATGCGTCCTCTCAGGGGAGGGAGTGTGGGGGAGGGAAGTCCACAAGCATTAACTTAGCGCTGCTTGCACTGTACGGCTGTATTCAGAATGGAATACTTTTATGCTCCAGAGCACGTAAATGGAATGTGGAAGTGCGTTTGAAGTATGAGAGTCCAATACTTAGCACGCAAAACGGAGCATGAGTGGAATGCCCGGATGTCATACTTCACTGTGGGCAAAGTCGAAGCATGCAAATCAGCAGACTACAACGGTGTGAAGTCCCATACCTCTTTGCGACATAGCTAGTGATAAGTGGCTAGCTTTCACAACAAACCAACGACCCGCCTCAAATGCAGAAATAGCAACTTGGCAAACGATAACCAAATTATAAAGGCTATAGCTGGCCAGCTAGCTAAACATATAGATGCCTATAGTGCTTCCCTCAACACTTAAATTATTAATCCTAGCTAACGGCAACCCTTGCTGCAGCGAGAGATCGCTACAAGACAAGCCATGAGAGAGATTCATCATGCAGCAGGACAGGGCAGGCAGGGGACAGCAACAAAACGGTGTTGCATGGCCATCATCCAATACACTAATAGTCAGCTAAAAGGGTTTATGGTCCCTACCATAAACCTGAAACTGTCTGCGGCGACTCCTCCGCTAATTCCAACATCCATGCCAGCACTGATGGGTACTCCATGAAGGTTTTGATTGAAATAGCACGAAAATGTGGTGAAGAACTGTTGAAGGTTATTTCTTTCACAGTTGCTGGCTGGAATTGATATTTCACGGTGTTGCAATATAAGCAGATGCTAAACTTTAACTGGTGAGAGAGCCTACTAGAATAGCCTATTTGTTCAATCAAAATATACGGGCCACTTAAAGTTTGGAAAGGAGGAGATAACCGTGCTGTAACTTGGGACAGGTGGGAGATTTGTGTTTGCGGCTGTGCATTGCTTTCAGTTGCACGTGTCACCAGTTATGAACCTCGATATTTTTTGTAGGCTAATGATCCCTCAAATGAAATGGATAGGCTATGTTTATTTCCTCCTTCTGTCAGTGTTAAACAATCCTGCATTTCATCACTTATGTCGGCATTATGATAGACATGCGCTTTCAGCTAGCCTTTCAGCTAGCCTTTCCCTATGCAGCCTTTCAGTTTAATTTCCAAAGCCAAAACAGGTTTTTAGAAATGTTTGCTAATTTATTAAAAATAAAAAAACTCAAATATCACATTTCCATAAGTATTCAGACCCTTTACTCAGTACTTTGTTGAAGCACCTTTGGCAGTGTGCTCTGCTGAAACCAGCGAGCCTTCATCGCTGGTCAGACATGACATTATTACTGGTTGTTTTAGGATCACTGCTTGGCCTCAATACCATTTAATTGGTGACATAATGCATGTTTATTTTCAATGTTATGTTGACAAAATATGATCTCCACCAGTACGTGATTTTTAAATCTAGACTTCAGTGAAATTGAGTTGTAGGCTGTTATAATGCAAAAGCATCATTATTCAACCTGGCGAATTGTTATTTCTTCAGAATTTCATGTCTTCATTGTTAGCCTGCTGTATGTCAAACAGTTGATCAGATAACTTTAGTGAGTAATCCTGCATGGGCAAGGGGCTGGTAATGTAATTTTACTGAAAGGTGAAAGGTAACTGGAGTATTGGAGTGTGATCCAAATGTCATAATTTCTCCCGTTCTATATGCTCCCATGCTCTGAAGTTCGAGCTCTAGAGTACGCCACAGACAACGATCTCCAGAGCATGGGAGCCAGAGCACGGGAGAACGCCATTCGGAATACATCATATCTCTTTCCCTTTGTTAGCAAACAACGGCTAAACACTTCAGACAAGATCAAACGCTAGCAGAGCTAATGCAATCTTGTAATCTACTATGTTGTCTGGGATCGGTGTGAGGAAGTGAGGAAGAGGAGGGTTATTGTTGGGGGGAGGTTGAGGAGGAGGAAATGGCTCTGCCAGTGAATGTAGCCCAATCCTGCAGAGTGTGAGGTGGAGAGGTGCCCTCCTGTAGACCCAGAGTGCTGACTAACATTGCCCTTCACTTACACTGTCTATCTGGGCCAGTCAGCAGCTTCACACAGACGCAGTGTGTGTGTGTGTGTGTGTGTGTGTGTGTCTGTGTCTGTGTCTGTGTCTGTGTCTGTGTCTGTGACTGTGTGTCTGTGTGAACCTGCTGACTGGCCCAGATAGACAAGTGTAAGTGATAGGAAATGTTAGCTGTGTGTGTGTGTGTGTGTGTGTGTGTGTCTGTGTGAAGCTGGCCAGATAGTGTTCAAATTCCGGTGCTTCAAGCCTAGTGAACAAGCTCATTTGCATTTCCACAGCTGGGCTTTCTAGTCCCGCCCCGTATGTGATCTCCAGTTTATTTAAATTATGCAGTTGGTAAGATGTAGAACTACTGTCAACAGAGACATGTTTCCCCAACAGAGTTTGGTAACTTGGCACCCTAACCCAAACTTGGGTGCTATTGAAAGTCATAAGGACCAGGGGGGTAAAGGAGGCTAAAAGATCAAGTACAGAAAAGGCCCGGAGTAAACCCTGTTGAAGACTGTGGAAAAGCAATTGGCCTTGTTGGCCCTGTTGTGTTTTTTCTTACTGAGCTGCCCTTGACCAGGTCAACTGTCTGGTTAAACTGTCTGGTTAAACAAAAAAATACTTTAAAAAGGTATATTGGATTGAAAATAACAGAACGATAAATTCATATGTACTTTTTGGAAATGTACTGAATTACAAATGGGAGGAAATTAAATTCAAATAGACAATTCAATTAACAGGACATTTATCTCAAGTATACGTTTTGTCAGTACACTTAAATACAAATGAGAGGAAATAGTTCCTAAGTACACTTTCAAAAAGTAAATTTGATTATAATTAATAGAATGTTAATCTAAAGTATAATTTTTGAAAGTATACCCAAAATACAAGTAAGCAGAAATATATTCAAGTAGATTCTCAATAAAGAATAAATAAATATGGAAGTTCAGTACAAATTAAGTATATTTTCAATAAGTATTGAAAAACATAAATATATTTGATGTATATTAAGTACACATTAAATTTATTTTAGGGTTAGGGTGAACTATTTACAGTTACATGATGAACTATGTACAGTTATGATCATTTTAGGCAAAGGTAGACATACAGGCAGGCATGCACAGGGCACACACACACACACACACACACACACACCCTATTCCTGGCCACCAGTAAAGTAAGATGATGGCTGAATTAGTGAATTTTATAACCCTTCTATCACGCCTGTCTCATCAGAGCTCCTAATAGCAGTGGAAGCCTTTGAAGTTTGTTTCTCTCTCAGAACTTTACCCCTAAAGGCTCTTCATCTCTCCTTCCATCCATCAATCCTACCCTCCGCTCTGCTCTTCCTCTCCTCATGGGAGTGTGACATGACACGTGGACCTGCTAATGATGTTGACAGCATCATCCTCATTCTCAGCCTTACAATCATTCCCTGCTGTACAGCCGAGGGATTGAGACTATCTCCCACTCTGACATTTAACTCAAACCAAGCCCAACCACTCCATAGGAGGATTGCATATGTCAACACACATATTCACAAAACTCTCTCTCTCGACACACACAGACACGCACACACACACACAGACACACACACACACACACACACACACACACAGACACACAAAGAGAAGACCCACCAATGAGAGGCACTGAGTCTGAGGTGGCAGGCATGATCTCAGCAACCAGCAGCATGAAGACTGTTAAAGAGAGCAGGACAGTGATACCTGGAGAGAAGGAGAGGGAGAGAGAACTCATTCATGTCAGAAAATGATTAGTGGAACGAGTTATGTAAGTGATCAATTATATCCTCTTGACTAAATCCATTTGTTAGACAGTGGCGTGTCTGACATGTTCAAGGTAGGTTACAGCTTAAAACATCCCTCAAAATCTCTCAATAGATTACAGGTAACGAGTCATCGTGAAAGCTCTATCAATCAAAATCTAATAATCCTGACAGAAATCCAGAATAGAGAGAATTCAAGGATGGTATTCCGGGGGAAAATTCCCAGCGCTCCTTACCCAGTGACAGGTAAATAAGAATGGACAAATGGAAGTCTGACGTCACCCAATACAGAGTGCCCTGCGTAAGTAACGGGACAATACATTTTTTCTCCTTTTGGCTTTAAACTCCAAAGGTTTGGATTTGAAATCAAACAATTACTGTGAAGTAGAGATTCTCAGCTTTTATTTAGTGGTATGTATGTAAATATTGGTTTCACCATTCAGAACACTTTTTATGCATAATCCCCCTACTTCAGGGTACACAAAAGTAATGGGACAATTGGCTTGACAGATGTCCTCCATTATCTATCCCACAAAAATCTCCACCCATACCCAGAAGGGGCTGTTATCTAAGACTAACAGACTACCCCCCTTATCTTGACGGGCCTCTAGCGCCCTAAGCTCACCTCCAACCACCAATAGACGTGGCCCAAAAAAAAGAATAGGTACTGTCCCATGCTACATGATTTAAAAGCTGCCCCCCTCACGTGCCCAGCCAAAATTCTTGTAAGCCTATGGTGCATCTTACTTGGAAATGAACCATAAAAATTATAAATAAATGAAAAGCAACCCCCCAAAACTATTAATAAACAAAAAGAAACGAAAAGAAAGAAAAACAAATAAGAATAAATATGAATAGATAATAAAAAGTAATAGAGAAAACTAATTTAAGTAATAATGAGAACAATAAGAAAGAAAGAAAGAAACATACATAAATAATAAATAAATAAGTAAATGATAATTGGCATTATACCGATGAGAGTCATAGACACTATAAGGATAGTAGCTATAGATGGCCAAGACATCATTTGCATATTTGAAAGCAATTATAGAACGTATAATGAAAGTCACGTTGGAATCAGTCTCATTTGACCCACTCCTGCCTTTGGAATAACATTGGGAATTGTCATTCCGGGCAGAACTATTGTACAAATGAAACTGCAACAGTAGCATGAGTAAGTGCTAGGTTTTCCGGTGTGCCAGCTAAGTGCCCAAATGGTCCCCTGTCCTTACCCAATGAGATCTTCTCTCCGGAGTCGGCGGGCAGCAGGAAGACGAGGAGAGCCAGGCCGGAGATGAGCACACAGGGGATGAGCAGGTTCAGACCGTAGTAGAGCGTTCTCCTCCGCATGGTCACTGTGAACGTCACGTCAGGGTAGGGCTCCTTACAGCACTCATAGTAGAGCTCATTACGCTTGGCTGGGACACCTGGGGGAGACACACACACAGACCACACACACACACACACACACACACACACACAAAATTCCTAAGACATGACATTTTTTAAATACTGCCTTTAGATCTACTTCAAAGCACTGAATTACGAAACATCCCTGATCAGTTGGAGGTCGTTGTTTACCCCCAGTAACTTCCCTCTCAAGCCCTGAGGTGTAAATACACCCTGATAGTCCTCACACTGGGCCTGGCCTGGAGTAAATCAGTGCCCTGCGTAAGAAATGGGACAGTGAAGCATTTATTCTTCTTTTGGCTCTACACTCCAAAACTACTATATTGTTTTTCACCATTCAGTGACCCATTCAGAACACTTTTTATGCACAGTGCCCCTATTTCAGGGTTCCCAAAAGTGATGGGATAATCGTCTTGGTGTTTCTGGTTCATCAGGTGTGTTCTGTCACATAATTTGTGCAGTCATAAGAGAGTTCTCAAAGTCTAGTATTGATTCTAGGCTTTGCGTTTGCCTTTGGAGTCTGCTATTGGGGTCTGTCAACATGAGGACCAAAGAGATGTCAATGAAAGTCAGGGAAGCCAATATTAGGCTGAAAAATCAGAGTAGGGTCGTTATCAGGGCAAACCCAGACACAGATGTTAGTAATGTGAGTGGAAAACACAAAAAGAAAGAGAGTAAGAAAGAGAGAGAGAGACAGAAAGAGTGAGTACTGATAGAGGGAGAGAGACATGCAAAAAGAGAGGGAGAGAGGGGGTCAATTCTGAGACACCAAAAGAGAAGGAGAGCAAGTCCGAGAGAAACAGGAGGAGGGAGAGAACAATAGAAATAACCCATGTCGTACCAACAAGATCCCACTCGCCATTGGGTATGTAGGTTGACGTGTCCACGTCCAACATCTGAAGGTCCAGCAGCCAGCCGTTGTGTGTCCAGGAACCAAACTTCAGGTCACACTTCTGGACGTCGAAGGGGAACCAGCGCACGTCTATGTAGCACGTACTCTTCAGGATGCCCGGGGGGATGTACTGGCAGTACCCCGATGCATTCACCAACACGTTGGTGTGGAAGGTGGCGTCAAACCTCTCATCCGCACTGCACGGACAGAGAACAATACACATTCTTAAGTAAGAAGAAAATAAACACGCACACAGCTTTAATTTACGACGAGGTAAAACACAATGCAATAGAGTGCCATGGGGTGACTTCACTTCCAGGTTCACATGAACATACATGACCCATTCATTTTCTTCTGTCTGGATATTTTCGAGTTATCCAAAAGTTATTTTCGAGTTATTAAATTCAGTGTTCAACAAATGCTTACAGGAATTTTCCTGGGTTGTTATTCTAGCCAGTATTTTAAAGATTTTATTTATTTTTTCATTTTGAACATGGTCTCGTAACTTTGCCATTTGAAAAGTCACTTTGGTTGCTCTTCAAGTATATGAGTTATTACAAACTAGCGACTAATCTCTGAAGTTATTGAGCAGGAAGGTTTTTATAGTGGAACCAGGAAGTAAGATCATCTGTACTACATCAGCCTACATCAGGCTAATACATTTACATTACATTTATGGCATTTAGCAGACGCCTTTATCCAAAGCGACTTACAACAAATACATTTGTTTAAGTAAGTGAATCATCTATCCATCAGTCATCATAAGATAAAGTAATCAATGCTCAGACCAGGGGCCATAGGCAGTCACAATGCTAGAAGAAGGATTTTTTATTTTTATTAGCAGGAGAGAAACTTGTACAGGGGGGTAGTGGGGGTGAAGAGGTCTTTAGGAGGGACCGTTAAGATGTAGCCTGAAGAAATGGGTCTTCAATCTACAGCGGAAGATTGGTACTGACTCTGCAGTCCTGACAGCAGTGGGAAGCTCATTCCACCAGCGGGGCGCCAGGACAGTGAAAAGCCGTGACCGAGTGACTAATGAAGTCTGCTTGGTGCGTGTTCTGAAGACACAGATCTACTGAGACCAGTAGAATGAGATTCCCAAAGTGAGAGTTGTTCAGGAGGTTGACAGCTACAGAAACAGACAGCTGTCTTTGTGTGTGGCCCCTCCAGACCAGATAAGCTGTCTCTCATCCTCCTTCAGCTGAACTATTGATGTTGAGAGGCTTATTTGGTACGCGATTCACTTTTGTGCCTCAGCCCAACCTGCCAGAACTGTTTGGTCATTCATTGCTTCAACAGTTGACATGGACAGAATCATATCTGTTATGTTAAGCTTTCTTCTGTGATCTCTGGATGAACTTTGATTTGTTTAAGAAGAGAACTAAATGGTTGTAGGGCTGAGGATCTACAATATGGTAGTCTGAGCCGGGAGAGTTTAAGCTAGAGAGTCAAAGAGAGTTGTGAGCAGAAAAATGCCTCCAAATTCATTGGATGGTGCTATATCATAGTAAATCACAGTAAAACAGTGACCCAAAACATACTGCCATAGCAACTAGGGTGTTTTCAGGACCAAAAAGTGGTCTTCAGATTTAAATCTAATTGAACATGCATTTAATTTCCATTTTAGCCAAAAAGACCTAAAAACAAACTGAAGATGGCTGCAGTACAAAGAATCACCAGAGAATCACCAGAGAAGACACTCAGCATGTGGGTGGGTCAATAGGTCACAGACTTCCAGTTATTGCATGCAAAGGATTGTCAAAAAGACAGGTCGTTCGAAACTCAGTGTCGCCTAGGAATGATGCCACCTGTCGTAAGACAATGACCACACCCTGTCAATCACACAAACACATCCCACACACACTCTGTTAGTGACACACACTGCCCTACAGAAACACATGCTCCTGAAGTACAGTGACACACATCTCCAGTAAACATCTGGAGTAAAAACAAAGCAATATAACACACACACACACACACACACACACACACACACACACACACACACACACAGTCAGATCATGTTAAATCATGAAATGGGAACTGACCAGCGTATGAGGGAGGTACATAGAAACCCACTCAGTGTCACACACACACACACACACACACACACACACAGGGAACCGGGAGAGGCTATCATAACAAAGAGAGGGTACATCATTATCGTTGTGATTGCCGGTGGGTTTGTGCACCGTGAGCTGTGGGCTACAGCTGGGGCTAAGGTTGAAGCTACAGTTGGAATTACTAAAGTTCGGCATTTTAAATATAATCTATTCACTGTTCTGACTAGACTGCAGCATCAATGAGATTATCGCTCCCACCACCTATAGCCAACTGATATAACAGCATCACACACACACACACACACACACACAAGTCTGATTGTGTATTTATTCGCACCTACGATTTCCCCATGATGTATGACATTTCATGCAGCTCAGTGTGACGTGGCTAGTCTGTTTGTAAAGTTAGCGTTAAATATAACACCCACGCCAGACAGGTTCCTGATTTGTCTTGAAAAAAGGTTGTTTGAAAGGTTGTTTGACTCGAGGGTGGGTCCGAACCCTCTTCACTGGAGTCAATCAACCTTTCGACACATTTTCTTAAGAATTGCTACTAGCTATATCTGGTGTATCCTTCCTTCCGTACTTTGGGGATTTTTTTCAAGACAAATCAGGAACCTGTCTGGCGTGGGCCTTTCACAACCCGTCACCAGAGGCACTGTAATCTAAAACGATCCTATTCACAGTTCCGTTCACACACACAAACACACACACATCCAAAGACTCCTGAGTTGGATCTGCTTCTAAAGAGACTGCTAGCACCAGGTGAGATTCTCGCTCCAACCACCAGCTGATATAGCAGAAATAGCATAAGCAGCATCAGAGAAAACACACACACACACACACACACATATACACACACACACACACACACAGGGTCCTATCGTCCTAATCCTGCCTTCCCCTTATATCAGTGGGCCATACACAGCAGTGAAAACCCATTATTGCACCTGACAGCCCCATTCACACCCCTATCAACGACCCACTTATCCCACCCCAACAACCAGGAGACACCCATAGCGATAACGCAGACGCGCTCGAAGACGCCACGCCGCTCACACACTCATTCAGCCCTGACAAAGGAGCAGCCCCTGAGCCTAAGCAGGATTTGCAGATTACTCTTTCTCACATGTTCTCTCCCTCTTTTCCACTCATTGGATTGGATTGAACCATCTACCTTTTGAGAGTTTAGTGGTGTAATTTATTTCCATTGTGTGTTGAGTGTTATCTGTAGTGGCGAGGGTTGGAGATAGGGACTGCATGGCGGAAGGCGTTAGAGATATCCGAAAACTTCTGCTTGTGCTCCAGTGCAATCAACACTCACACACACACACACACATCAGTTAGTCTGGGTGTGTACCAGATAAAGGCGCGTGCACACACACACATACACACACAACCTGTACACAAGAGACCAGTAGCATACTGTAGAACAGTAGCACACATATACACTCACACACCTAACCCTAAAAAAGTGACACACGTTGATTACAAAGTTATACTGTATACTCTCACACACATGACAGGACAGGCGATAGCCCTGGGAGAGGGAGGAAAGGGAGAGGGGGCACAACGTTTGAGTGACACACAAACACACACATAGAGAGAGGTAAAGTGGAAAGACAAAAGTCCGCGCGGGGAAAGAGTAAGGAGACAAAGAGTCCTGTTGACACACAGAAACTAGACAAACAATGGAGGTGGTGACAGGTTCCTGCTCCGAGGGGACATGAGTCGCCTCACCGTCTTCTCTCTTCACTCAATACCACTCTCTCCTGCCTACTGCCTCCTGTGTACACACACACACACACACACACACACACACACACACACACAGCTATCAGGGCAGAAGGAACGATATCTAATCATGCAATGGGTCATGAGTGTGGCAATAAGTGAGATGGAGAGAAAAAGCAATGCAGAAAGAGAGAAGTTAGAGAGAGAGAGAAAGAGACAGAAAGAAAGAGAAGGAGAAGGAGAGGGAGAGAGTACCCTTGGAGAGAGTAATAATAAGAGGAGAATATTCCAACATTCCCTGTGGGGAGGAGGAAAGGCTCCAGTTGTCCAGCAGCTGAGTGATATGGTTAATGGCACCCTGCGTTATGGAAGAGCTATCCATGCATACATCATTCCGGCTGTGCCTGGGCACGGATCCTTGGGTTCAGGCATACAGTAAGACAGCCCGGGGGCCTGAGTGGGAATGGGAGAAGAGAGGGGGCAAAGAACATATGTCCCTCTCGCTTTTTGCCTGGATAGCTAATTAGCTTAATCTCCATATGCTCTGGATATAAATAAACATATATAGTTTTTCTTGAGTGCTTAAAGCATTTGTATGAAACTGAAGTTCACATGCTCACAGCAATAACATACATGAGCATTGCAAAACATATTAGAATTGCCCCCTGTCTCCCCTACTACACTGTACAGTGTCTATGTGTTCACCTAAGCACAGTCCTGTTAGACCTTCTCTCTATGCTGTCCTGAGCGGTCTCTGTGCTGTACTTTATCAATCCATATCCATCATGCTCCTATGTCTGTGTGTTGTACCTCTACCGGAGTTGGACGTCCTTGGTCTGATCGTTCTGCAGTGAAATGACACC
Source organism: Argentina silus (assembly GCF_951799395.1). Classification (NCBI taxonomy): domain Eukaryota; kingdom Metazoa; phylum Chordata; class Actinopteri; order Argentiniformes; family Argentinidae; genus Argentina; species Argentina silus. The sequence goes on from NC_139669.1 coordinate 12,164,108, forward strand.
ATTGACGTTTTCCTCTGACTCTCTAATGAGAGGGAAGGTCAGTCAGAGTTACACAGTTCTCAAAGAACTTCTCTTGCATTGCCCGCTGACTATTAAATACTTCCTGGAGACATTCCAAGTCTGGAGGTTATCCTCTGGGGCTGGAAAGTATGTACGTGTCATTATGGAAGTGTTTACATTTCACTTGAGAAGTGTCCAAGAGGGGACAGTTCTCTGTGGAAATTGTGGTTTTTGCTTGACATTTTCTCATATGACATTTGGCGTATTTGGCTTGTATTTCTATAATTGATGGTGTCGGAACAACTAATGACACGTTATATTCAGCACACCCCTCTTAAAAGAACAAATATAACTGATTAGGATTCAAACTCAACAACACATGCTGTCGAGCATATTCAAATATTGTAGTCAAATCCTGCCATGTGTTCAATCGTAAGAGGATACAAAGATGTGCTACATATGCTTTTCATCCCAATGCCCAGGGCCATCTCATACGAAACAGATTGAATATGAAAGGATCTTTCAATGGCATATGGAATGTACTGTCAATGAATGAGTAATCTGCAACATGTTGCTCAGCTTTGATTGTGTGTACTTAATGCATTTTATATTGTAATTAGCTTTTGATCTAGCACTCAACAGAGTCATTAACCTCACATTAAACACAACGGAATGGAATAAATGAATTACGGCATTCTCTCATCCGAAAAGCATGCTAATAAGTCTGCATTCTTCTCCTATTCACCGCAGGTAGACTTCTGTGTTATTGGTTGCACACTGATGGCGAAAACTGTTAAATGGTGTGTTACGCCATTAAAGTGGTGTGTGTGTGTGTGTGTGTTTGTGTGTGTGTGTGTGTGTGTGTGTGTGTGTGTGTGTGTGTGTGTGTGTGTGTGTGCGTGTGTGCGTGTGTGTGTGTGTGTGCGTGTGTGCGTGCATGTAAGATTACTGCATTTAGATATGGATGTGTGTGTTGATGGTGCATATCATTGGGGGAGACTGTAAAATTTGAGCTCCCCACTGGGGCAGATAAACCTTAGCACTGCTGTAAAATTGTCGCTCCATTGCAGCTCAATAAAATTACAGAGAACTGGAATTATCTACAAGGTTAACCCGATACTCTTGTGCTGAAATTCAAAAACATCTGTGATGTTGAGTAATTACCCAAACCGTCATTTCACTTCTTTTATTGTGACACACACTGTAAATGAAACACGAAACAGAATAGAGTACGATAGAATATCAACATTTTAAAACAATGAGCACAAAATCCCCACTACCAGTTGTGCTGTTACAGAATCATATGATTGTAATAATTTATAATGTTATCTTGTATATAAAAAGATATAATGATATCTGTGGGTGCAGTGTCTGTACCAGTAGACAGGGTGAACGAGACAGAGAGAGAGAGAGAGAGAGAGGGGTGAGGGTGGAGGTTGGGAAAGTAATCCCTATTCTTAATGCAGGGCTTTTAACATCAGGATTAATGCCCTAACCCATTGTGTGTTTCCTTAATCCTGAGGTGGTGTGTGTTCATGAATGGAGAGGATGTAATTAAGAGTACTCTCTAAAACCTACAGTGAAGTCATCGAGCATACGCAGCTCCTCTTCCTGTCTCAAAGTCATAATTCCGTTTCTCTAAATGTCGACCCCTCTCTTCAATTCGCCTTTCTCTCTCACATGTAAAGCAGGGGAGGCTGGCGGAAGTGGAAATTGGAGGATGGGCTCAATGTAATGCATGGAGTGGAATAGACTCTATTCCATGAATTCTATTCCATTCCGTGCATTACAATGAGCCTGTTCTCCGATTGCTACCTCCAGGAAGCCTGTTCATTTGCTTGTGTGTTGCCCTACATTGCAAGTGGAGAGAGGACAGATATCATCTCGGAAAAAAAACTTGCTGGCGCTGGCAGGGGGGAAGGTGTGATGAATAGAGAAACACACAAACCCCACCTGAATCCTAAAAACAGGCTACGTCTACCCATCTTCCTATCTCACCGCTCCGATACACTGAGGAGGCACTGCACTAAACATGTCTACAGTACAACAGCATTTGATATTCACATCCAGTCCCTTATCCCCACCAGGCTACAGGCTGTGTGGTGGGACATTATTTACCTCATAAACAATGTCAGAGAGCCTCTAAAATGATTGTAAAGAAGTAAAAACATTGTACAACAAAGACATCAGTCAACGGGGACATCTATGCTGGGTGCACCTGTTATAAAAGGAGGATTATGGTCCAGAATGAAATTGAGTGGGATTAGACAAACAGATTATGTCATTACATTACATTAATCGGGATTTCCTTTTAGCACCCAAAGCTGATGCTTATGGGAGCTCACCTGTTGTTGAGGAGAATCATGGGAAGAGAGGAGGATGATGGAAGGAGAGGGGGATGATGGGAGTTCACCTGTTGTAGAGGAGGATGTCTGGTGTCCAGATCTGACTGGAGGGGAATCGAAGGTTCTGGACTCCAGGGTAGTTCTCTGGGTCCCAGCTCAAGTACACATCCGTCCAGTACTGTAGAGAGACAGGCCAGCGAGACAGTCAGAGAGAGAGGGTGAGATTACAGTGAGCCCGGCATTACAGCGAGCCCGTACTCTGATGTTTACCTCCACCAGCCTCCACTGAGTCAAAGAGAGGCTCATAGAGAGGGATGGAGAGGGTCAGAGAGAGAGAGAGAGAGAGAGGGGGGGGGGGGTAGGGGGTGGGGGTCGGAGAGAAAGCAAAAGAGTAGCACTGCCGTAGACAGAGGCACAGCGAAGACAAGGAGAAACAGGAAGAGAGACATAAAGAAAACAGAGGGCGAAGACAGACAAAGCATGACAAAGAGAGAGAGGCAGAGAGCGGCCATTAAAGTGTTTTGAATATCATCTTCACATAAGAAGAGCTGCGGTCAAATAGAGATAAAGGAGAGTTTTATCAGATGAGTTGAACAGGAGGGACCACAGGGTAGATGGATTCTCTGGTCATTGATCCTGTCTGAGCCTGGCTCCCGGAAATCTGACAGTTGAAGTTTTTTGACAGGGCTTCTTTATACCCTTTCTGAAATCATGCTAGTTGACTGACATGTAAATACATCCCCTCACGCTAGACTGGACACTGAGCCCCGTGGTGTCCTCTGATGTTATCTAGGTGAGCTGACGCCAGGGTTGCAAAAAAAAACAGCTAGCAGTGACACCCTGAGCCCTTATTGGAGGATAGGAAACTGTAGGGATAAATGCTCGCATTCACAAGTTAATGAATAAATAAAGAGATGTTTGGAGTGATGGAATGATGTAAGCCTACGAAAGGTGTGTGTTGATCGAGGAGGTTCTGCAGACTGGCAATATTTGTAAGTCTGACAGCAACATGAGGGGTGAGACGATTTGAGTTTTATTTAAAAACACATCTGATGTGCTGTTATTGGTCAAATATCAATCTTTGATACTCACCAGCTGTAGCCATGCATTGGTCATCAGGACCTGGTTCTTCTCATCCTGAGAAAAGAGAGGAGAAAATAATCACAAGTCAAAGGTGAAGTTAAAGCTGAAGCATGTAGTTTGGCGCTTCGCTGGCATCTTTGGCCGCACTGAACATGTGAGAACGTACATACAATATGCTACGTTTTCTAATAGCAGCAACTGTGTGCATGTCCTTGTAAACGAACAAAACGTAAAAAAAAATAGGTAGGTAATGACCAGTGCTCGAACCACAACGCCAGATTTTAGTTTGTGCACCCAGAACAGAGCAACTGTGGCTTTCTCTAAAAGCTGTATTTATGAAACCACAATTTTATAGTTTCAGTCGAGGCAGAATCACACATATTCGGCGCTCCATTTAAATGTAAAACAACAAGCCTTATGGACCTAAACAAGAACACAGGGGAGATATCAGTAATGAAATGACTGCTTGATCTTTATAAGAGGGAGCAGCATCCATGACTGCGGTTTCCTCCTCTCCTCCCTTCTCTCCTTCTCTCCATCTCTCTCTGTCTGTCACTAATTATACGCAAATACTGTGTAAACATTAGCATTAGGATTAGGAAAAATACACATGACACACATTTCCTAATATACCCTCTCTTTTCACTCAAATGACCCAGATGAAGACAGAAAGGTAATTGCAGAATTCTTTTATTTTTGAGTGAATGAGTGTGAATTTCTGTGTAGAGACAGATTGTGTGTGTGTGTGTGTGTGTGTGTGTGTGTGTGTGTGTGTGTGTGTGTGTGTGTGTGTGTGTGTGTGTGTGTGTGTGTGTGTGTGTGTGTTTATCTCCCTCCTCAGTCCATCTAATTTTTGTTGATTTTAAAGTCTATTACAGTAGTCTATAGTTCTGTTTTCAATGTTCAAAGACCTGAAATGGGCAATATTCCTTATCTGCATGTTTTAAGATTCTTATCAGTCTTATCATTCAAACCTAATCATGTGTCTGCGTGTTTTTAGTTCTTGTTTAATTTGCGTCCATGGGGAGCCCAGAGCCATTCAGCGCTAACTGGCTCAATGTGAGACTAAATTCTAATTAGTAAAATAATTAGAACCACTAAGAAACACATTTCCATGGTCATGGTGGAGTGTGAGAGGAGTCATTCTCAAACAAAACATTGATGAATTCAGCCCTTCTCAGATATACACACACACACACACACACACACACACACACACACACACACACACACACAGTACTGTCAGCAAACTTAGCTGTGCCTCTATGTTAAATGTCTATCTGTTTTCTTTCTGTGTGTGTGTGTGTGTGTGTGTGTGTGTGTGTGTGTGTGTGTGTGTGTGTGTGTGTGTGTGTGTGTGTGTGTGTGTTTATATGTCTGCCTTTACCAGAGTTGGGGGGAATTGTGACATGACCTAAAAACGGAGGAGTAGCAGTCAGTCAATGTTGTTTACGTAAAAGTGATAAATATATGAACAAGTCAAAAAGTGGTCCCCTGAGGATACTCTAAAACTGTGTAGCAAAATGCTAACTTGGCCTGCCTACAATAATATCCACTGTGCTAAGCTAACTGATATAGACCGTTTGGCTAAGAATAGCTAACATAGCCTGCACTGTGTTAGTCTGAACAATTCTCATTGGTTCGAGAGGCTTAATGGACTATGCTAATCAGCAACTGGAAGACTAGCTGAGTTTATGACTGATTATCTAGAACAATGACTGCCAGTCGACCGTTTTGCGAGCATCTGATTTGAATCAGAGCCTTGTCAGAAGCTCAGGCATCTGTACAACACACATATGTCTAATGCACTGAAGAGACAGAGGCAAAAAACAACAAAAACCACCCAAAACTCAATTTGGGAGCCACTATAAAACCTCCAGAGCCCTGAGGGGGGGGTCTTAGTGCCCTGCCTCCCCTCTATTTCCTCTCCCTCTGTGTCTGGCTGACCAATGAGAGTAGGAATCTGGAATCTAAAACACACTTTTACCACATAAACAGTTTTGTTCTCTGTGTTTATACAGGCTCTGTTCCACAGCCCTGCCAGACAGTGGGGCAAACACCCATCACACCCATCACATAAACAGAAGTGGTTTGGTGTACCACAATCATGTGATGAGTAACCTGACTTGATGACTTCATGAAGTCTCCCCGAGCTAATACATTGGCTTAAACTCAGCAAGCGAACACAGTCTTATCCATGGCCTCTACAGTTCAAAAAGGAAGAAAATAGAAAGTATTAATGACCTTGGGTGTTTGATGTGGTTCTGACGAGCTGGATTAGGTCAAGGGGCCACACAGCACTGACTTTGACTGAGAGACACAGAGTGGCTGGAGTCTGTATTTCATTACATTACTGCTCTCTGCCTCATTAAACTACATGGTAGAATAGTGGACAAGGCTACTGGCTTCAACTACGGAGGTGAAAAAGATATATGAAAGGCATGGTATAATCATGATAGGGTGAGAGACACTGTGGTCTCTAAGGTGTGTGTGTGTGTGTGTGTGTGTGTGTGTGTGTGTGTGTGTGTGTGTGTGTGTGTGTGTGTGTGTGTGTGCGTGTGTGTGTGTGTGTGAGAGAGAGAGAGAGTATATCTCACCATCTGCGTTTGAGTGATTTTGAGAAGCTAATGACTAGAACAGAGGGGCCTATTATGAGATGGTAATATGTCGTGTCCATGTGTCACAATCTCAGCATGGTTTTTACTGTGTATGCTTGCCAAGACTCTTGCCGTATGTGTGTGTGTGTGTGTGTGTGTGTGTGTGCGTGCGTGCGTGCGTGCGTGCGTGCGTGCGTGCGTGTGTGCGTGTGTGTGTGCACGTGCATGTATGCCCGGGAGCATTACCTATGCAGACATGTTATCTAACCTCTGTTTCATGAGTACCTACCTGCTACCATAGATGTCACCTAACACACTAACAAACACACAAACAAACACACACCCACAGCCTCTTCTTGCTCTCTCTCTTTCACATAAAAACAAAAGAACACATGCCCACACTCACAGCCCCAGACTGTCGCTGTCTCACGAGCATACAAATCCCACCACATCTACAATGTAGAGCAGTGTCATTTGTTGTTGCAACCAAAAGGCTCAGGAGCCATTGAACACACAAACACACACCACACAGACTTACAAACCGCAAACATACTTACCCTTCATGGTCTCTCTCTCGCTTTATCTCTCGCACACAGAAACACATGCACACACACACGCACACGCACACGCACACGCACACGCCAACACACACACTCACCACATCTATGATCTGCAGTAGCGTCATTCCCAGTTCCACCAGTATGGCTGAGGAGTCGTTGACAACTGGTCTCTCCAGACGGTTATAGTTGGACATCAGCTCCTTGTAGAGTCTGCGCTGGTGCTCCCCCTGGAGGGACCCTGGAGTAGGGCAACAGAAAGGACACACTCAATTCCAGTCAAAATTTCATCGATTTATCATGGCCATTTGTGAGATCCGAAGACGTCCATTTGTTGAGTAACAGCGTAATCATTGAAATAGATCTATAACATGCACAATATTAAATATATATAATGCACTAGTTGTGTTTAGTCAGGACTTAAGAATCATTAGAATACCACATGTTGTATATAAAAGAGTTACATATTGAATGGAACATATTGACAGACCAACCCGCGGTCAAATGTGGAGCGCAGTACAGATTGAGGGTCGCTTCACTCTTTATCACCCGCATGCTATCAACTTGTGAGTGCAGTAACAGTTTTTTCATAAACCCGCCAGACACACACACACACACACACACACACACACACACACACACACACACACACACACACACACAGGAGAGCAAATTGCTTGTCTCATCTGCTCACAAATTGTTTGACTCATCCTGCCAGTGATATTGGTACACACATTCTGTAGTTTGTATACACACACAAGAGGAGATATCATAAGATGCTCATTAAAAACAAGGTCTAAAAAAACAGAGAAAAACTGTTTCGATATACAGGTGTCTCTTCTTTGGAGGCTGGGGGCTTATGTTCACACATGCAAATAATTAATAACTGTAAGATCAGTTTCACCATGATGAGGGTAAAGCTATGGTAAGGCTAGCACAAATGTAATTGGGAGCAGGTGTTCATTGCGTCTCAGGATGTGACTTGGAGATGTTAGCTATCAAAAAAAGGTGTGGTCGTCATGGAAATGTCTATGTGTGATTTTGAAATTGTAACAACGCTGTTCTGTCAAAAACAGACATTTAGGAAAAGTCTGGGAAGAAGGGGGACATGGGTTTCACAACGGCAGAGATATTTTACCATAGTGTCTCATCACGCTGGGGACCTCCGGTTGGTCAGACTAGCGTTAAGTAAAGGGACATCGTCAGCACGGTGAGTGTTATAGAGGCTAGACATTCTGAGGGTGCAGTCTGCGTTTTGGAACGTGGACTGTGAATAAAGGCTGCATTCCAACCTAATAATTAGCCACCCTTCCCTCTGACCTCATAGAATGCATTTTTGCTGGCACTAGCAACAATAAGTATCCAGTTGGCTAGGTGGAGTTTTTGACAAATAGCTTGAGCCTGTCCAGTCTCTTCAGACCCATGAAGGGGGAGTCATTAAGGCTAGGGGGGAAATGGGGTGAATGGGGAGAATTGTAATGTAGCCAATGTTTTGAAGAAGGAGGAGGGTTGGTATCTGAGATTGGTAGCAGGGGAGGCTGGTGGAGGCAGAAATCGGCGGATGGACTCATTGTAACGAATGGAATGGAATGAGACATGGTATCAAACACACGTTTTTGATACGATTCCTCATTCCATCGCATGCATTACAATGAGCCCATCCTCCGATTTCTGCCTCCACCAGCCTCCCCTGATAGGTACGACACAGTAGAGGCTCTGAATTGGCGTGGTTTCTGCAGTGTTCTCTGTGTCTCAGTAGGTCAGTCGTGATTAGGATGATGTGTTTGCTGGCCCAGGTCTCATCCCCTGGCCCTGACTCTCCTCATCTCCTCTCCTCCTCTCCTTTCCTCTCCTCACCTCTCCATCTCCCACTGATCTCATTAAGACTGAGCTCTGGGTCTGAGGCCAAAGGGAGAGAGGGAGAGGGGGAGAGAGAGGGAGAGGGGGGGGGGGATAGGAGTGGGATAAACTACACCTCCAGGACCGACATCTATATAGTGTAGCTATCAGTAGAGATCAGAGTCTAGTTAGTCCAGGGTCAGCTGACATCACAAACTGCTGAGATCATTCCCGATGGAACCTCTTGCCCCATTACACAGCCGACCCCAGGCATGCCAGACGGTGGGAGGTTAGCTATGCTGTTCACACCTACTCCCTCACTGACTCACTCACTCACTCACTCACTCACTCACTCACTCATTCAGACTTTCTGTCCCTCCCTAACTACCTCCCTACCCCCCTCGCACTTGTTTACATACAGTAGCATCTGTAGCCGGGACACACTTGTTCCACATGCACTGACAGCCTCCTTTGCATTCATAGGGGAGAGAGAAACACAGAAAGAGCATGAGGGAAAGAAAATCACAGTAGAGGAGGAGGAGATCGAGAGACGGATAGAGAGCGAAAGAGAGAGTGTGAGAGCATGAACAGAGAAGAAAGAGGAGAGAGGGAGGGTGGGGGATGGAGAAAGAGAGAGCGAAAGAGAGAGAGAGAGAGAGAGAGAGAGAGAGAGAGAAAGAAAGAAAGAAAGAAAGAAAGAAAGAAAGAAAGAGAAAGAAAGAAAGAAAGAAAGAAAGAAAGAAAGAAAGAAAGGAAGAAAGAAAGAGAAGAGGTGATAGAAATAGAAGGAAAGTGTGGGAGAGATGTGTGGGAGGGATGTGGAGAGTGTGCTCCATTAGGGCCATAATGAGGTGAGGTTATAGCAGGACTACAGTATTCTGGAAGTCAGAGAGAGGAAGAGAAACCTGGCCACTGCAGCACACTTACATTTACTGTAGATGCATATTCATTTGTACAACCATCTACATATATTCACCTTATTTATTTATCTGTCCATCAACCCACATACAGTGCACATGTATATATGTATTCGTAATGCAGAAAGCTGGGCAGGTGAAAGGCCATCCATATGCATAGAGTATCAATACATATTATTTATTAAATTGATACAACATACCTGCAGTGTACACTGTATCTACAGTATAAGGTCTATGGGTTCTGAGACCAAGTCATATGCATCTACACTCACCAAGAACTTTATTAGGAACACTATACTAATACTGAGTAGGGCCTCCCTTTGCTCTCAAAACAACCTCAATTCTTTGTGGGCATTCAGGCAATGATTGATTGGTATTAACGGGCCCAAAGTGTGCCAAGAAAACATTCCCCACATCATTACACCACCTCCACCATGAGAAGGTGTACAGGTGTTCCTAGTAAAGTGCTCCGTGAGTGTATATCTGTCCATGTATATACAATAAACATCAATATCTACATTTATCCTGTACTCTCTGCTGCCTGGCAGAAACACCAATGCCATGTCTCTCTAATTTTTCACTGCTGTGTGAAATATTAAATAAAGAACAAACTAATAAAGTAAATTATGACAGATTATAACTCGGATCCAATTCCGGGAATTTCTCACGAAGGCAGAGGGCGGACAGTAATCTAATAGAAACATATTACACAAACTTTAATTCACAAACAAACCTCAGCTACACACACTAGGGACTCTGGAAGGATCTGTGTTTTTTGTTTTTTAATTCACATTGCTAATTAAAGCATGGAGGCGCACTCAAACTCCCTAACACACACACACACAGACACACACACACACCATTTCACCAGACCTGATATTCTTCATTAGTAAAACATTTGGTTCAGAGTCTGTCACAAGCACACACAGGGGGACCGTGAAATGCCACAACCTTTCCTGGCCGTCGATAGACCTCCGCTCACTCTTTTGTTCCCTCTCCCAGCGGAGCAGTTCTCTCCTCCACCTCTCTGTTCTCTCTCTCTGTCTCTGTCTCTATCTCTCCTTATCTGTGAGACCAACTGATATAGAAAAATAGTAGGCTTAGGCCTAGCATAATGATCTGCGGTACATGCACCCCAAACTGTCATCTGTATTCTTTGCTGAGTTTGTCAATAAGAAATGTAACTGATAACATCCTGTCAAGTTTTCCATTTCACCCAGGGCCAGACATGGGAGGAGAACCACTGTTATCTCTGTCTTTCTCCAACATCCCACAATGTTGGCAAACATCCGAGAGAAGGATGGACTAGACTGTATAAAAGGCTACTCTGTCTGATGTTTATTTGTCACTTGCATTGTGCATGGCCCTGTTAAACAACTTAGAATAGAATTAATAATGAATTAACCAATATACGTCCATTACAAGCAATAATAAGAAACTATAGACAGGTATATACTGTGTATTATTGGTTATATTGCATTACTTACCAAGTACAATAAATAGCTGTTAGTAGGAGTCTATTTTTTATGTCCTCCAATCAGGGGAGGGGGTGGTAGGGATTAAACAATTAAATAAAAAAGAAGACATTATGCAAGCAATGCTTTCTGATAGAACTTAATTACTATCTGCCCATTTCAAAGCTGATTTTTCCTTTTTTTTTCCTTTTTTTTTCTCGCAAATCACACGTGGACCTGATTGGACCACCCAACGGACCATAACTCTGACACCCCTCAAATAGCCCATCACTTAAATTGGTTTTATCCCTAAAACTAATCCAACATTCAACAGTTTAGATACTATCGCAAATGTGATAGTGCTGCCTTTAACCCTCCAGGGCACTGTTCAATCTATCATAATGCGGCCCTTCTTTAGGGACGATAAGCTTGGTCGCTCTCTGAGGATAAACATCCAACAGAGGATCAATAGCCTGTCACTGATTCAGCCTGGTCCTAATGAAGGTATTGGTGACCTTAGAGGTCATCATTGTCAATTAACTGCCTGGTCGATCAGTATGGATCCCTTTGATTGGTGGCCTAGCTTCATTCATTAGGCCTTGATTAGGCATTCATTGAAGGATGATGGTATGGCCATATTATGATGATGGTATTGGCCAATTAAATGATAAATAATAAACTGAATGGCATGATACTGGTGCTAGTCAATTTCTCTATGTCAAATTCAGGATAAAAGGGTGTTGATAGGCTTACTTATACAGTAACGCTTATGTATACCTACAATAATATAGCTGTTGTAAATCTAGGTGGATATCTAGTTAATATCCAGGAAAGAGACCCATACAGATCCCACCCAGGGATGTGATTGTGTTAAAAAAGGAGGAAGGGAGGAAGGAATATGAGCCCTAACAGACAGAGAGAGAAAAAAAAGAAGATACACACAGAGATGAGGTGAGTGTGAAAGACTCCTAAAGTGGAAAAGCTCAATGTTTAGATTTCCACCTATCAAGTGGATGATCAAAGGCAGACAGAGGGAGAGAAGCAATACAGAGAGAAAGTGAGTGGGCAGTAAAACAGTAGGTGCTAATCTGTCCCTAATTCACCTTGACACTTTTTATGGCCTACACCGTAAAGATACCCCTCTCTCTCTCTCTCTCTCTCTCTCTCTCTTACACTCTCTCCAGTTATCAGGTTTTTTTTTACTGCTGTTCTCTGCTAGAGATGTGAGCTGTGAATCTGAATCACTAGCTCAATCAGACAGCAAGGTTAGAACACGCCACTGACGCACACACACACACACACACACACACACACACACACACACACACACACACACACACACACACACACTCACCATATTTGTTATCTGAAATTCCCAGTTGGCAGCTAACAAACATGTTTTCTGTAATACATGCATTACACAAACATCTCTGTGATGTGGCTTACCTTATCTTAGAAATATATTCAGTAATATATATAGATTCTTAATAATATTCTGATATTAGAGAGAGAAAGTGTGTGTGTGTGTGTGTGTGTGTGTGTGTGTGTGTGTGTGTGTGTGTGTGTGTGTGTGTGTGTGTGTGTGTGTGTGTGTGTGTGTGTGTGTGTGTGTGTGTGTGTGTGTGTGTGTGTGTGTGTACTATTTGTACTACTTGTGGTCCTCTCTGGCTCAGTTGGTAGAGCATGGCGCTAACAACACTTAGGTTGTGGGTTTGATTCCCGCTGGGACCATATATACTGAAATGTATGCACTCACTGCAATGTAAGTCGCTTTGGATAAAAGCATCAGCTAAATGGCATATATATATATATGTTACTATGACAATAAGGCGCTGAGGGATAGGAGTTCCAATCTGTACACACGACAGGCACAGTCACAGGACAGAGGGATGGGGAAGGAACAGTGAATGGTGAGATAAAAAGAGGACACTGAAATCATAATGGCTTAGAAATGGTAGGCAAGTTTGTGGGCATTAGGGGAGGGAGGGGGGTAAAGTGGCATATTTAAGAGTCAGTCATAACTCCTCAACCAGTGTAGTGTTGACACAGAAAGGGCTGGGGGATCGGGGGATTGCACAGTGCACTTACATGTAATGCATTTATATCAACCCGTGACAGGATGACAGTCATAATCATCTCTCTCTGTCACTTCCCCATCTCCCATTCCTCTCTCCCTCTAATCCCCTCTTCCCGTTTCTCTCTTTCCATGTCTGTCACAGAAACCCTAGTGTAGCGTTGAGCTGTTGACAGTAGCGTGGAGAAACGCTCCATGTGGTTCAGTGACAGTTAACAACGTTAATTTCTGAGCCATTTATAAACCAGAAATAAATAATGAACTCACTATTAACAAATCATTATTCTAACAGTTATAAACGTTTTTTAAATGCTTTGTAAACTAGTAGTAACTACTGTACATGTATAAATATGTGCAAATGACTTAGAGATGATTTGTTAAACATGTTATAATGATTTTGTAACTGCTTATAAATAATTTGTACAACATTAACCGATCCAATGTTCACAGATGTTCAGGATCAAGTTATGGATGTTCATTCATGTACTTCAGCGTTTTGATTTGGCTAATTGTCAGCGCCTAATGCCGAAGATCAATGATGGAGAGGCAGATGTTTCCTTTGCATCTTTTGTGGAAATAGCTAAGCGTTTGTTATGGCCAGAAAAAGTCTGTACTCTTCTGATCTAGTGTGTGTTGGTGGGGAAGCCTCAGGACACTGTATTTGCAGTCTGTAAGCTGGTGCTGGAGGTCTATAAGCAACATCAGATGTCCAGAGGAAACGTACATGGAATTACCAAGGCAACAAGAAGGCCATTTTAACAGGTAGTGTAGGGTCTGTGGGCGAAGTCGTTTGAGGAGCAGCGGCAGTTGGTATTGATTGAACAATTTAATTTGTGCCACGGGCAGTCGGGGTCTACTTCAATGATTTGGACATAATGAAAGGGAGGGAGGCAGCTATGGCTGCAGATACATTTGTGCTCGTACACAGGGAGTCTTCATGGACTGACTATGGTGAGAGGAGGGCATAGGGCTTATTTTCACAAAGCAGTATGATTTGTTTTTACTGCAGGCGAAGACGGAATATACAGTTGGAGGACCCAGCATTTAGGGGTAGGGACCCATACAGAGAGAGGACAGGGGCCGATATAGAGAGGACAGGGGTGAGCCGGGCAAGGACGACAGCCCTCACAAACCTATAGTCCTGGTGGTGTCAGTGGGCCCAGTCACAGAGAGGGAAGAGGGGACCCCATCCCTAGGGATTACCTCCATGTTTAAGGGTTTCATATCAGTGGCAGCCTCTTGTGGGGAGGAGGAGTCCTTGGTTACCATTTTTGCGTGACACAGGGGCATCCCAGTCATTGCTGGTGGAGGGGGCCATGAAACCGGCCAACCCCACTGCTCTAGGCAAGTCGGCCCTGGTGAAAGGATTAGGGGGGGAGTTGGGGGGAGTTGGGGGGAGTTGGAGGGAGTTAGGGGGAGTCATCCAACAGGTGTTTTTTCGTATCTTAAATTTGAACATATTCTTTGGGATTCTTTTGCATGTTATGTATTATCATTTGTCACCCCATTTCAACCATCATCCACTTGGGCTTGCCATACAGACACAGCATTTACAAAATTACACTTGATTGGCCCAATTTTGACGAAACTATGGTGAAGTCTTGCCATAGATTGTTTAGGAGTTTCCAGACACACAGACACACACACACACACACACACACACACACACACACACACACACACACACACACACACACAGAGTCCTCCCTCCTCGTCCTCCTCAGCAATCATTTCCCCCTCAGAGTCTCTTTACTGGGTCAGGGAGGCTCCTCTCAGATGTGCCTCCCAAAACACAGCTCCACAGACAATACTCTCAGCATGAGAGCATTCAGAAAGCCAGACAGCCAAGACTGTGTGTCCTGGACTGGTAATCCCTAAAGAGGACTAGACTAAAACAGACAGCAAGCAAAGGCCTAGGCCAAGCAAAGGCCTAGGCTTCACTACCACTTATAGTAGAACTGTTTAGGACAAGTGTTTCTGGCTAAGGCCAACAGCGTACATAACAACACCGCCTCAGGAGGTATGACCTTGCCATGCCAGGGCACACAGAACACAAATCCCTAAGGTGATATGAATCCCAATGGACTGGGTGTCAGGAGACTGCCACAGTGAGTATATATAGACTTAAGCCCCGTGGGGGGAATAATTAATTCCCATCAATGGCTATAAATACAGTAAAACATAACCATGAGTCAGGACATAGGGGACAGCAGAGTATTGAAGACAAGGAGACTCAGAGTAGGCTCAGAACAGCATGTGTGGAACAAATACTGTAGAAGTATGCAACATGTAGAACAGGAATGAATAAAATAGACCACCAAATGTTTTTTATCCATTACCCATTAAGGCGACATGGTATAATTTGACACACATGAGCTGAGAATGTAAAGAAACAACATGGCATAGTTTTAAACCTGAGGGTACAGAACAGAGGTGGCCTTGGGACCACTCCTCACCCCGACAGCCTGCTCCCAAGTGTCTCAAACCATGAGCGAAACGAAGACAGTCACAGCCATCTATGCAAATAGATTTCTCATTCTCCCACACACACACACACACACACACACAGACACAGACACAGACTGTTCACACACACTCACACACACACACACACACACAGTACCCATCAAGGGCAGGGGGACTTAACTAATGGACCCCATCGATCTCTTTTAAAGCTTCAAACTCAGACCTTCACGGCTGTCCTTTTAACTGCTTGTAAGAAAGCCATCCCAAAGTGACGAAACAAATGGCCCATGCCACAAGAACGTCATACGTTTGATTTATCCAATTCTAAATGGCTCTGAGCAATGTGTTAATCTAGAATACTGAATATGTGTACCAATCAGCATATTATGAATCAATAAGCTGAGCACACTTCTGAACAAATGCCTCCAAACCCGTTAAGAGATGGTATTAGTATGCCCTGTCAGTCACAGACTTATGTAGCTCTAACAAAAATGTGCATATTTATCTGACCTATATGTATTTCAGCTCATGCCCGACCCAGAGAGAGAGAGAGAGAGAGAGAGAGAGAGGAGGGGAAAAGATGAAAGGAGAACGCAGTGTGGGGGAAACAGAGAAGGAGAGAGACAGTGGGAGAAGGACAGTCGAGGACAGTTGAGATTTGTTTTTTTACAATGGCGCAAGAAACAATCAATTTTACATAAGGGAGTTCAAAACCAAGTCACTTTCCATGGCTGACTTGTCATGTTATCCTGTGTGTGTGTGCGCGCGCGTGTGTGTGTGTGTGTGCATGCGTGTGTGCATGCGTGTGTGTGCAATTCCTGCATTGCTATTCTGTGTACGTGTGTGTTTGGTTGATGTGAAAGCAGCTGACGAGGTGAATGTTTCACTTTTAATATACCATTTAAACTGTCCTCTGACTAAGGGAAGAGAGGAGGGGTGGAGGTCTGGGTGTAACCCCTCCTCCTACCCTGGACTGCTGGGCACAGAGTGTGGGGGTTAGGTGGGAGGTAATATGGTTATAATGGTAGGAGATAATGGGGAAATATGAGTGGTTGATAATCTATACTGTGCTCAGACCTTCCCA
>NC_139669.1:12185523-12195523 GCF_951799395.1 Argentina silus
GATGCGGGTGACACGGAGTGTGAATGAGAGAGTGAGAGAGAGATGGATGGAAAGAGAGAGGGAGATATGGAGGGGAGGAGAGAAAAAAGACGGGAGAGAGAGAGAGAGAGAGAGAGAGAGAGAGAGAGAGAGCAGTGCATTTGCCGATATTATTGCGCAGTGTTTCCCAACATAATGATGCACATGAGAGGAAAGATTACGTGTCAGTTGAAAAAAACTACAAAGAAATAATGTGGGGCATATGGAAAATGTTTGCATCTTCAAAGACACACACACTTACAGAGAGAGAGAGAGAGAGAGAGGCATGAAAATAATTATGCTTAATAATTGATTACGTCCTATTAAACTTTGAGTCAAAGTCTTTTAAGCCAGTAAATTAAATCGTACTCTCACTTCAACAAAGTATGTTACATGTACTTGCTCAACATCCATATCCATTTATTAAAGAAATTAGAAATGCATATGATTGAAAATGCTTAAGGATCAGGGCCAATGGATGGGTAAGGAAAAATTACTCCCACTTTTTCTGACTGAAATTCAGACTCAAGCACACTGCTGCTGGAAGACAAAAAAAGGCATGTCCAGATTATCAAAGAATCATTATTTTACCAAGGTTGACACCTAGTGGAAGGAAAACGATGGCTCACTCAAATAAAATAAAAAAAACATTTGCTTTAAGCATCATCATCAGTAAATCTGCTGTGGGTGGAAAGAGCACACATTCACTATCAATCAAAATAAGACCATTTTTTAGACCATTGAAATTGCAAGTATAAACTTCAAACTATCTTTATTATGATTGTAAGTGCATCCAGACAACAAAATAATGGAATGTGGAGATTGATTAACTGTAGCACATATCATATGCCAATGTCGTATATCAGTTCTATAATTTCTTTATCGATCCATTGTGTTGAAATAATAAGTGATTGTAATGATCCAAGTGCAACTTATCTGAAGTGCTCAAACTAGAGAAATAAAGTGTTAGAGTTAGAAAATGGGTGAAAGAGAGTGGGACACAAACCCAAACAAACAATCCCAAAACAAGCGGAACAATCCCTCTGTAATGAGGTCCCCAGGTGACGCTCTGCAAATAGAACACTGATCATCCAATCAGAATGGCCTGGATGCTGCCACCATGATACATAAACAAACTTTGACTAACTTTCTTTGTCTAAGTTTGATCACAGAACCCTTTTGGGCTCTACCTTGAACCCCTTTGGGTTCCATTTGGAACGTTCTGTGGAAAGGGTTCTCCCACAGGAACAGCCAAATAACGCTTTATGGTTCTAGGAAAAAAAAATCTTATAACCATTCAAAGTAGTTCAGTATCCATTTGTGCTTAAGAATATGCTTCATTACTACCATAGCTACACTTTGAGACAAATGTTGCATTTCTACTGAATAAAACACAAGTCAACAGCAGAGACATAAGTGTGTTTAAGTTTTTCAAAATATTTCTGCCATTCATTTACACAGATACGAGCTCTGGATACCGTAAAATGTTCTAAGACTCTACTGCATAATCTGCACTAGCATGTCGATATCATATTCTGATTGGGCCATAAGGTGTGGCAGGGCAAAGCTCACTTAAGGCAGATATAGGACAAAACAGCTGGGGGTTTACTCAACTCTACAAAGTATTGCCAGTTGGATGAAAAGTTCAATGGGAAATGAAGGCATGGTTTGGGGACGAGCTGTGGACAAGGACTGGGGGTCAAGGTAGTTATTTGGGGGGACTGTAGCCTCAGTTTGGGGGTGGGGAGGTGCTGAAGAACAAGAGCAATGCAGGAGTAAAGATGAGGATGGTGCCAAGCACGGAGACAGTGAGGAAGGCCCATAGGAAGATCCTGTCCAGCACCTGAGCTACAAACTTCCAATCCTGGACCACCTTAGACAGGGAGAAAATAGGAAAATCAGGAAAACCATGGAGAAGAGTATAATCCGCTGCTGCTCCAAACAGAAGTGAGATCATTATAACTGATTAACAGTATAGCCATAATATTAATACCATAATAACATTACAGTATATGATATTATATCAAAGCCACAACAATATACAAAAACTACATATTACACAGATCATAACAGTATCCATTAAATGGTTAGTTCACCATTTGACAACTTATAGTCAGATGTTGAAAGTAGTCCATGGGCCAGGAGAACCTGTAATCCATGATTCTGTGTTGCCACAAAAGCCAAACAGTTAGTAGGGGCTATTTGAACAACTCTGAACCGTGGATTACAGCTTCTCCTGGCCCATAGACTGCTTTCAAGGTAAGGAACCATCTGACTATAAACTGTAAAATACACTCATGAACACTTTATTAGGAACACTATACTAATACTGGGTAGGGCCTCCCTTTGCTCTCAAAACAGCCTCAATGTGTTGGAAACATTCCTTTGAGATTCTGGTCCATGATGACATGATTGCATCACGCAATTCCTGCAGATTTTTCAAGTGCACTTTCAAGCTGTGAATCTCCCGTTCTACCACATCCCAAAGGTGTTCTATTGGATTCAGATCCGGTGACTGGGAAAGCCACTGAGGAACACTGAACTCATTGTCATGTTCATGAAATCAGTTTCAGATGACTTTTCCTTTGCGACATGGTGCATTATCATGCTGGAAGTAGCCATTAGAAGATGTGTAAATTGTGGCCATGAAGGGATACACATGGTCAGCAACAATACTCAAAATAGGCTGTGGCATTCAAGCGATGATTGATTGGTATTAACGGGCCCAAAGTGTGCCAAGAAAACATTCCCCACACCATTACACCACCTCCACCATGAGAAGGTGTACAGGTATTCCTAATAAAGTGTTCAGTGAGTGTATATCTCATCTCAATTAATGTTCATAATAAATAATCATACAGTAACTCTTGTGCATCTACACTCTGAACCGACCTCTCTGATGAAGTGCTCCTTGCGTATATGACGACTGATGTAGCGAACAGAGTAGGTGGCTCCCTCCAGCATGGTGACCCAGGCCTGACTCTCCTCCTCCTTCCCCTCTGGAAGACCCTGTCCGTGGGCCCCGCCGGCCATCTTCTGGCCTCCCCTCTGCCCCCCACCTCGGGGCTTCAGCTCAGGGCTTTCAGGGGCCAGCTCTGGGTAGTGGTAGCGGTCGGTGTGGCCGCGCATGCACAGCATCCTGGGTAACCTCTGGAGGAAGAGGCTGTGTACCCAGGGGGACATGGGGTGGTAGGTGGTCGAGGAGCGGTGGTGCACGTTGATCACGAACACTGTGACGATGATGGAGAGGGTGACGAAGATCATGATGAAGAGGAGGTACTCCCCGATGAGAGGGATGACCTTGGAGGAAGAAGGGATGATCTCCTCGATCACCAGGAGGAAAACGGTGAGGGACACCAGGACGGAGGTGGAGAGAGAGAGCTTCTCTCCTTCGTCCGATGGGAGATAGAACACCAGCACGGTCAGGAACGACAGACCGAGACAGGGGATGATAAGAAAGAGAGTGTAGAACAAAGGAAGACGCTTGAGAATGAAGGAGTAGGTGATGAAGGGGTAAGAGTAAATCCCGTCTCTCCGGTTTCCCCGCGCCCCCGTGGCATTGAGTATCTCCCACTCTCCGTTGTCAAAGAAGTCCTTGCGGTCCACGTGGTCGTCAATGAGGACCATGTCCACCATGTTGCCGTCGTAGGTCCAGGAGCCAAACTTCATGGAGCAGTTCTGGCGGTCGAAGGGGAAGTAGGTGACATCCATGGTACATGCTGACTTGTAGCTGGCAGGAGGTTTCCAGGTGATGGCACCGTTTGATTTGACGATGGCTTTGGTCATCAGGGAGCCCTCGAAACGCCCATCAGCACTTGGGAAAGGGGGATGGGAGAGTGAGGGGGCAAGGATTAGAGGGTAGGGTTAGAGATAGGTGCACTCTTAGAACAAAAGGTTCTGCCTAAACCTAAATGGGTTCATTGGCTGTCCCTGTGGGAAAACCCTTTAAAGAACCATTTTGGGTTCCATGCAGAACTCTTTCCACATTGGGTTCTCTCAAAGAGTCCTCCCACAGGGACAGCCAAAGAACCCTTTTTTTCTAAGGGTGTGGATATAGATACACATATATATACGTTTAAAAAATACATTATATGTTTCAGCATCCCTTGAAAAATGCAGCAGCTTAAACATCAGGGCTGGCCTTAGTATATTGAATAAAATAAAACAAATGAAGCTTTTTTTTTTTTTTTTTACTTTTTGTGTTCACCCCATCACTGCAATTGAACTTACAATTTAGCTTGGTGCAGTGGACTCCTGACCTCAACTTAGCTTGGTGCAGTGGACTCCTGACCTCAACTTAGCTTGGTGCAGTGGACTCCTGACCTCAACTTAGCTTGGTGCAGTGGACTCATTTGAAACATACATTGTAGTAATTCATGATTTTACTCGGATCCATTCTTGAGGAAAGAAGTCTCTGTTGTTGAATTAAATAAAACAAAAGAAGCGAGAAATGTTTTTGTTTTCCCACTACTCCGATCCTACTCCTACTTCAAAAATAGGTCATATTAAAGGTCCATATTGTAGTTTTGAGCTTTTAAATAGTGCTAAATGGCCATGATAAATTGGTAGCGAGTAAGGAATGAGGTCATATGATCAATATTGTTCAGTGGAGAGTTTTGGTCTACACAAAGTGCTGTCTTATATCTGATGTCATGGTTGAGCACTGGCCTTTACATAGAGTTTGTATATTTGTTTACATGGATATGCACAAATTTGGCACTATTAGAAAATATGGCATATTGTACGTTTTAACATTTTCAATTTCGCCAAAGAGGGCAGCAAAGCGCAAAACATGCTTTCTCTTTAACTGAGGCTTGTACTATGTTATATATCTATAAAGCTTACTTCTCATAGAGCACAATGTCAGGCAGCCAGATAGTCTCAGAGGGAACTCTTATGGAGGTGATCCCACCATAGTCCTCAGGGTTCCACCGCAGTTTGTAATCGATCCACTCCTATGAAGGGAAAACACACATCAAACACCTATTCAATACTATTATCAAATGTATTGTCTCCCATAAGGGCCAGCCATAGATCCCAATCCCAAAATCCCAATTGTGTCAGTTGCAACCAATACTCAGAACATGATGATTATAAATTGGTTTCCTGTTAAATCAGATACAGGTGTGAAACAGATTATACTAATTGCAACCAAAATTCTCCCTACAATTAGAGCATCAATTAGGATACACCTGGGGCTCATCTCCTTATTAGATAATCCAGTTGCTACCAAACATTTGCAAGTGACATGCCCCCTCCAGTGTAGTCCACCTGTGGTAAATTCAATTGATTGGACATGATTTGGAACAGCACACACCTGTCTATATAAGGTCCCACAGTTGACAGTGCATGTCAGAGCAAAAACCAGGCCATGAGGTCGAAGGACCTCCGAGACAGGATTGTGGCGAGGCACAGATCTGGGGAAGGGTACAAAAACATTTCTGCAGTATTAATGGTCCCCAAGAACACAGCAGCCTCCATCATTCTGAAATGGAAGAAGTTTGGAACTACCAAGACTCTTCTACAGCTGGCTGCCCGGCTAAACTGAGCAATAGGGGGAGAAGGGCCATTGTCAGGGAGGTGACCAAGAACCCAATGGTCACTCTGACAGAGCTTCCTCTGTGGAGATGGGAGAACCTTCCAGAAGGACAACCATCTCTGCAGCACTCCACCAATCAGGCCTTTATGGTAGAGTGGCTAGACGGAAGCCACTCCTCAGTAAAAAAGCACATGACAGCCCGCTTGGAGTTTGCTAAAAGGTACATAAAGGACTCAGACAATGAGAAACAAAATTCTCTGGTCTGATGAAACCAAGATTGAACTCTTTGGCCTGAATGCCAAGCGTCACATCTGGAGGAAACCAGGCATCGCTCATCACCAGGCCAATACCATCCCTACAGTGAAGCATGGTGGTGGCAGCATCATGCTGTGGGGATGTTTTTCAGCGGCAGGGAATGGGAGACTAGTCAGGATCAAGGGAAAGATGAACGGAGCAAAGTACAGAGAGATCCTTGATGAAAACCTGCTCCAGAGCGCTCAGTACCTCAGACTGGGGTGAAGGTTAACCTTCTAACAGGACAACATAGGAGTGGCTTCGGGACAAGTCTCTGAATATCCTTGAGTGGCCCAGCCAGAGCCCAGACTTCAACCCGATTGAACATCTCTGGAGAGATCTGAAAATAGCTGTGCACTGACGCTCCCCATCCAACCTGACAGAGCTTGAGAGGATCTGCAGAGAAGAATGGGAGAAACTCCCCAAAGACATGTGTGCCAAGCTTGTAGCGCCATACCCAAGAAGACTTGAGGCTGTAATCTCTGCCAAAGGTGCTTCAACAAAGTACTGAGTAAAGGGTCTGAATACTTATGGAAATGTGATATTTCAATTTTTTAAATTAGCAAACATTTCCAAAAACCTGTTTTGGCTTTATGGGGTATTGTGTAGAGATTGATGAGGGAAAATGTTTTAATCCATTTTAGAATAAGGCTGTAACATAACAAAATGTGGAAAAAGTGAAGGGGTCAAACGTCAAAATGACTAATGTGGGCCTTTATTGAATTATCTATGCATAGCCTCTTACAGAGCTGTATCTCATGATACTACTTACCTGCCACAGCCAAACATTAGTGGTCATCAGCTGGTTTTTCTCATCCTGTTACAGAAAGGAAAGAGAAACCAAAAGAGGGCCATGGAGAATGAGAGAGGTACAAGCACAGACAGAGACATATTGGAGCAAAGATGGTGGTTAAAACAGGTGTAAAGCTAAACTGCCACATCACACATTCATTCTTCCATCTCATTTCAATAGAATCTAATTTGGCTGTCTGCACCATCTCCTCTTTACATACAGTTGCATAAAAAGGGCTATAACTATCAACACAGAGAGAGAGAGAGAGAGAGAGAGAGAGAGAGAGAGGGTGCCCCTGCCCTGCTGCCCATTCTCCTGGACAGTTGTGTAGTGTCCCAGATATCTGACTAATAAATTGTCTTTATTCAACTTTCAACTTGAGTATCCACTTTCTTCCACACACCATTGGATATTAATATCTCTACTCTTTAATATCAGAAACTTCATCATTACAGAGAGAGAGCAAGTGTGTTCCATTGTATTAGCCTGAAACAGGGCTCAGCTGTCTGTCTGCTTCAGTTGGAGGCTGTGGTGATCACATAGTCCAGAGGAGAGGTATAATCTAATACAGCGCTGCAGTCTGGCAGGACTAGCAGTAGCCTGGAGCAGTCTCTCCTTCTCTCTATCTAGTATGGTCAACTCTCTTTTTAACTTAGGTTCAAATATCACATAGCCTATAGTTCATACAGTATGCCTCTCCTCCTACCCACAAATAATGTGAACAGTGAATATTAAACATGTGTGTGTAAGGGAGGATTAATATGTAACACACATAAAGGGCAGCTGTTCCATTAGCTCCCTGTAAAACATCTCAGCCTATCACAGCTGAGACTTGAAAAATTGAAAACACACCTCTGTTAGAACAGAGTGTGCTCCGTGGGGAAAGGATAAAGCTTTGACTTCCAAAAGCTCTATTTCAGGACATTGGACAGCTCCACACTGTGACGCTGTTGTGCTGTGGATACGTGATATGTGTTTGTCTGCGAGAGCAAATTTCAGCACCATGGACAGTGACACAATTCAACCAACGATATCAAGCCTGTCTTCCAATAAGATAGACCTGCTCTGTTACTTTATGACTCCTATGTCTGTTAATGTTCATGTGTGTGTGTGTGTGTGTGCGTGTGTGTGCGTGTGTGTGTGTGTGTGTGTGTGTGTGTGTGTGTGTGTGTGTGTGTGTGTGTGTGTGTGTGTGAACAAAAAGCAGAACACCAAATTCATATGAAGTCTTATGACCCAAATGTGACTTGTGTAGCAGTTAGGCAGCATCAGACATTAACTTTGAGTGGTTAGGTTAGGGTACGTTGTCAAGGGAAGGCATTATCAAACATAAGCAGAAGCAACCAGAATTAACACAAAGAAAAAGAAAAAAGTGTCCCAACCCAATCGGATCTCACACTTAATGTGTATGAATTCATACAAACAGCAGAACACCAAATTCATATGAAGTCTTAACACAAGTTGTATGACAAACTACAAATACGACCGAGTGGACATGAAAGGGACCATCTATACTGGCAGTTCAATAGGAAAGGCTGAAACTGGCAGTTCAATAGGAAAGGCTGAAACTGGCAGTTCAATAGGAAAGGCTGAAACTGGCAGTTCAACAGGAAAGGCTGAAACTGGCAGTTCAATAGGAAAGGCTGAAACTGGCAGTTCAACAGGAAAGGCTGAAACTGGCAGTTCAATACGAAAGGCAGAACTGCAATTTCAAGGTCACTGGTTCGAATCGTAGTGGGGACACTGTTTTTTTGTTTGGGCTAATTCTTGTTGCTGATGCTTATGTTTGCTAATGCCTTTCCCTGACAACTTACCCTAACCTTAACCAATAAGAGTTATGCCTAATACTGCCTATCCTCCACACAAGTCTTAATTCACATGCCTAACCCTAACCACACACGCAACTCATAATTCACATACCTAACACTAACCATTGAAATGAAATGAACACACAAAATGTGTGTTTGCATGCGTGTGCGTGTGTGTGTGTGTGTGAGCCGTGTACGTATCCTCACCACATCGACCAGTTGGGAGATCTTGAGTCCGAAGCGTACAGTGACGGTGTCGTTGGCGTGCTGGATGGGGCGGACCCAGCGCTGGTACCCCTGGAACAAGTTCCTCAACAGAAGATCCTCCATCTCAGCCAAAGACACAAACTCGCCTGGGGCTGAGAGAGAGAGAGAGAGAGAGAGAAACCAACCTGAAACCATTTCAACACCAACAATTTCATGCCAATCAAGGAATTCTTTAATTTGAATAAAATCTATGCTGAAGCACCACTGAATGGAGAAGGCTAATTTGAGCAGTGTTTAGTTGCATACTAAGAGTAAGAGGTAACAGTGGTGTGTGTGTGTGTGGGGGGGAGGGGGGGGGGGTTGAGAGAAGGGTAGAGTGACACAGGCAGTCACTTACAATAGGACATCTTTCAGCCTGTGGCTGTATGTTATTCAAAGCACAGGAATAAAACTGACAAGAGCTGAACACTACTCTTAGGGTAGGGTGTGTGTGTGTGTGTGTGTGTGTGTGTGTGTGTGTGTGTGTGTAGTGAATACATGTATGTGTTTTGGTTTGCCTATGTCTCTCCTATCAAAATCATTCTGTGTGTGTGTGTGCGTGCGTGCGTGCGTGCGTGCGTGCGTGCGTGCGTGCGTGCGTGCGTGCGTGCGTGCGTGCGTGTGTGTGCGTGTGTGTGTTTGACCCTTGACCTGCTGAGGGAGCTGATTCAGCCTCTGCCTCTCCATATGTCTGATCTGACATCACTCAGCTCCTTCCTGGAATCAGACACATGAGCTGAAATGTGCATCTATGATATCTATAGGACATGCGTTTATTTGTGTGACTGATCATCATTTGTATAATAAAACATATGCAGTCATCACCTCTCTAACCTAACAGATCTGCGTGGCCTCGATTAGGTGCTACTGTCATTCTTGCCCTTCCGTGACTGGATTTCAATCGGCGGGAGAGAGAACATTCGGGGGACAGACAGTGTGTCACCCGACACCCCCGTGTCTGTCCCCGCGTCCGTCAGCAAAGAGCTATGGTCAGCGGAAGCAGACCGGGGGGTATTGTAATGCGTCCTCCAGAGATTTAACCAGTTCCCGAGACAAACCTTTTCCATGCGCACCACCGTGGCTGAGCTAAAGCTTTCAATATGTTGTAATTTCAATTAAATTCGTTCAAGAGAAGAGAGGAGAGGAACCTCTACTGTATATTAAAGATATTAGGGTTATGGTTACATCATTTAGTTTACTTTTCACTTATTGTGAAAATAAAATTGCGTCATATGATAATGAGACAATAATTGTTTTTGGACACATTCAGCCCACACAATTTGGAGTACAAGGCTACCTGAT
>NC_139669.1:12203023-12207452 GCF_951799395.1 Argentina silus
TTCCTCTTGTGAAGAGCAAAGTAGTCAGTTTTAGCCAATTAACTTACAGTAGCTAACAATGCCAGCCAACGACAGTTGGAGCCAATTCAGTTAACACCCTCAGATGTTTTGTTGATATTTTGCTGTTTTTTCTAAAATAAGTTCAAATTGAACAAACGTTTGTTCTTTATATGTTTATTAATTGTATGTACAACTGAGAACAAACTATCTGAAACTATAATTAAGCATTTTAGCTTAAAAACCCAAATTGGCCTGGGCATGTGTTGGCATCCAAGAGCTAGCACTCCATTGCACAGCCTTTGAAGAGTACTTCCTCAAAACGCTTCCTGTAGCCATCAGTGAGCTTGCTGCACCGTTCTACTGCCACTCTTCAGCTGCAAACCGTTCCAATCTTTGGATGTTTAATGGCTTCCATCAACCAACTGCTGTTTTTAGATCTCGCCTTGGGATTCAGATCAGAATATAATCTCTCCAGAGTTGTCCAGTGTTTCATTCTGAACCATTCTTGGGTGCTTTTGGATTTATTTTTGGGGTTGTTGTCCTGCTGGAAAGTCCCAACCTTCGAAAGGGGGGGCAGTTTTTAGCCCTGATAATCTTCCGATTTCATGATGCCATGCACACGTTCAAGGCCTCCAGTACCAGCAAAGCAACCTCGCAGAAGTATTGAACCTCCCCCATAATTTACTGTAGGCAGGGTATTTTTTCTTTGAATATTTAATTTGGTCATCAGTAAACAGCGCTGATCTGCATTGCTCTAATTTTGTTTAATCGGTCACCAGAACATTTTCCCAGAAGGATTCCCACATGGTTCTGTGCACAAATGAAACAAAATTAGAGCTTTTTGGCAATGCAGATAAGCACTATGTTTACTGATAACCAAATTAAACATTAAACGCCATGCCTTTAGGGCAATTATTGGCTGTTCTGAGTGTGGCAATCGCGTTACAGGTCTCCACCCTTCTTTAACAGACGTTCTACCTCGAATTGACCAACGTTAGTCAGAGTCTAAACGGTTCTTTGGGGAGCAATGTGGCAAGATCTTGGCCACTCTGAGTTGGAACTGGGAGAACTCTGGTAAACAATTATCATTTGATGATCTATCATTCATCTAGTAACAGACAGGTCGATACAGTTAGGATAAAAGAGATGAGTGAAGGAAAGGATGGAGAAGGAGAAGAGG
The DNA here is from genome assembly GCF_951799395.1 of Argentina silus. Lineage (NCBI taxonomy): Eukaryota > Metazoa > Chordata > Actinopteri > Argentiniformes > Argentinidae > Argentina > Argentina silus. The sequence goes on from NC_139669.1 coordinate 12,204,204, forward strand.
AGAGATGGAAGGATGGTGACTGTGGAGGAGGAGAAGAAGAAGAAGAAGAAGAGAGAGAGAGAGGATGGCGACAGGGTGAATGAAGTCGATAGAGAAAAAAGAGTCAGGACAAACTTCACAGGGAAAAGAAATCGATCTTACCCCGAACATCCCTCTTGAAACTCTCACCCCTCCCTTTCATCCTCCTCTCCTTCTCTCTCTCTCTCTCTCTTTCTCTCTCATCCCCTCTGGCTGATCTGCACACATCATGGACAGCCTTGACACACTGTCAGACTCGTGCTTTGTATGGGTGAAGCATCTCCATATTTATGTCTTGACTCCTGCCATTACATAATCCCACAGACGGATCCATCTAGTATTATGTATCTCCAGGCTGTGATAGGGATTAACATAGGATTCTAATACCCCACTGGGTGGTCACGGCAACACTCACACACGCACACACACACACACACACACACACACACACACACACACACACACACACACACACACCTTAGTATAGCTGTGAGATACAACTCCATTGTGTGACCCAAGAGAGTATGTCAGGCGCACACACACACACACACACACAAACTCTCCAAGTGCTGACAAGCACATTCAGCTCCACCTTTGACCTCTGATAGAGAGTGAGACGGAGAGATATCAGAAAGAAGAAAGATTTAATGGAAATGCTTCGCTATGCTTTTGCTCTGAACTGTGTGTGTCTTGGTGTGTGTGTGTGTGTGTGTGTGTGTGTGTGTGTGTGTGTGTGTGTGTGTGTGTGTGTGTGTGTGACATTGAGATTAGCACAGGGATCATGTTTATGTAACTCTTGTGGCTGTTATGCCCACAGACTCTTGGAGACACAGAGAGATGACTCATTAAAACCCAAATGACGTTAAAGAGCCCCTGGTTGTCAACTCCCGTGCCTTGCCTCCTCTCCCCAAGTCTCCCTACCCTCTACTGGGGCATCTATGATCTCAGTCTTACTCCTTCTTTCTCTGTAGCCTCCCACAGGCAATGAACTCAAAGAGCACTTTTATATAACATTTTAATTAAACCCCTTCATTCTACCATTAACCCTGTCCCCAGTGCTACGGAAACACCCATTGGGCAACACACACACACACACACACACACACACACACACACACACAAAGACACACACACAATATTGACCCTGACTGCAATGGGCTCTTCATTCCTTAAAAGCCATTGCTATTTTTCATAAATAACCTGGCAAAGATGTGAAATTATGTCTATGTTACTCCCTCCTCAATGAAAACATTCAGACAGACTAGGCTTTTCAAGTCTCTTTACAGATTTAATCTACACCGTGCAGCTGTAAGTGTCTCTTTACATTTAGTACATTTACATTTACACATAAGAGTTGTGTCAATGTGTGTTGCCAACATGTTATCTTATATTCATGAGGACAATAGTACTAACATCATTTAATCACGTATGTACAGGAACCATATTCAAATGCATCATTACTACCACGCATTATCAACATGTCTGACATACGGTGCCTTCAGAAAGTATTCAGACCCCTTCACTTTTTCCACATTTTGTTGGTTTATAGACTCAATCTAAAATGGATTAAATTAAAATAATTATCCTTGCATTAATTGATGGACTCAATTCAACTTATTGAGTGAATTGTTAATGACATTTTTGCATTTTAGCTAATTTTAAGAGTGTCATAGCAAAGGGTCTGAATACTTATGTACATGAGGTATTTCTGTATTTCAATTTTAATAAATTTACTGACATTTCTAAAAACGTGTTTTCGCTTTGTCATTCTGGGGTATTGTGTGTGGATAGATGGCAAATTCTTTTAATTTAATCAATTTTAAATTGAGTCTATAACACAACAAAATGTGGGAAAAGTGAAGGGGTCAGAATACTTTCCGAAGGCACCGTATATACAGCATAACACAGGAGTGAAGATGGGGATATTACAGATTGGCATCATAAACAGATCATTAGGCTAACATGACATGTACAGAAATGCCACTCTAATTATAATTCTGATTCTAATTTCCAATTCTAATCATTAGGCATCATTGACGCATTCACTCTGACAGAGATTCTAAATGAGTTATATAAACTAGGGCTGCCAAACAATTTTTAAAAAAAGTAATTGAGTTAATCACATGGTTTGCTGTGATTAATCACAATTTATGTTCAAATTTAGACCTAATTAAATATGTTTTAATTAAAAAAATAAAAAGAACTATAATAATCTACATCAGATGTTTTATTAGCCAATAACAACTCACCCAGGTGGGATAAAAGTCTATGTACCTCTGTAACTGGTTAAATATTAATTGCATAAATACATAAAAAAGAATCTTACTTGTATCTACTCCTCCATATCCATGGTATTCAACATGACAAGCTGCTATATACAATGGGGATGGGATACATGGATCTTCTCAGCTGAGAGTCACAACACAAATTCCAAATCAAAGTTCATCCCTTAATAAAAATCCATAAAAATCCAAATCCATGAATATATTTAGCCCTGGAAAAACCCAATTACACAGTCTTTCTATCATTTCAGAATTTCAGCATTATCGTAGGAATTAGCGCTGATACAGATATTTATGTAAAAGGCCAATATCAGCCGATAATATCGGTGCTCCTATATATCTGTCGGGCTCTAGAAATAACCACTTATTCATGATCAATATCAGCACAGTGCCTTGGTGAGGCTGATCGTCCCAAACATGGAAAATTGAAAACCCCTTGGCTAAATGCAGCAGGGTTGTGGGCACTTCATCAGCGTGTCTGTTTGCCTGTCTATGGTACAAACAGAGTCAAACTGGCGAAATGGTGGCTTAAAAAAATGTATGCGTTATGGACTTTTTTTAAACACAGTAATTAATGAGTTAACTTTGACAGCCCTAACATGAACTCAGAAACAAATGGATGATGGAGATTCCAAAACATATTTTATGGAGTGTGAATTTAGCAAGACCACCTGGGTTCAACAGCCCAAGAATATGGCCAGGTACATGGCCACACTTGGACGTAGACATACTAGATAAGCAGTCAAAATCATGTGACGTCTTTATTTCTATTTTTAGAATATTTAATTGGAGTTGTAGGGTCTGGGGCTTGAAGACATGAGATGCTAGAAGATAAGGAAATAAAAAATGATAGAACAGAGCGAGGGGAACGAACGCAGAGAGAAATGGAGAAGATGGCTGAGAAATGGAGAAGATGGCTGAGAAATGGAGAGAACGAGAGAAAAGTAAA
>NC_139669.1:12207652-12232652 GCF_951799395.1 Argentina silus
TGTGTTTATTCCAGAAGCAGCCAGATGTGGCTTGCTGGTTTCAGGGTGAAATAATGCCATTGTCTTCTGAAAGGATATGGCCATTCTGTATGCATCATTTAAACACTGGGGCCTTACTAAGAAAAGACAACAACAAACATATCAGGCAAGCGCAGAGAGAGGGAGAGAGAGAGGGAGAGAGAGACTAAAGCTCTCACTCGCAAAAAGCTTTATACTCCTATTATAGCCTCCACGTAAGAGGATAGAACACAATTTAGATTAAACCAGGTGATCCTGTGCGTGTGTGTGTGTGTGTGTGTGTGTGTGTGTGTGTGTGTGTGTGTGTGTGTGTGTGTGTGTGTGGACTCTGCTGTGGCATTTCATAAGTGCTTGGCCCAGCATATTTGGCAATTCCAAGTCCAATAACTGCTTATGTACTGTACTGTACACCACCGCAGGAAAGGAGAAATATTAAGGAATGCTTCTCCTCGCTCTAGTTCTCTCTTAAGGATAGAATCCAAAACCTCAGCTTGTAGGGATGTTTGGCTGAGGCTGTGTAGTAACTGTTCAATAACTATGTAATAACCAAATGTAAGGTATTAAACTGTGCAATACTCTATTGGGGTCATATGTCGACTTAAGTCATTTGTGATAACTGAAACTGGAAGGCATATAACTAAATAGTAAACTCGTACCCAGGCGATCATGCCTTGCATTACGCCTGGACAAAAAATCACTTTCATTGTGGCCTAGAAGGGGGCTGTACTTGACTAATCACATGAATGTGAGGCTTGTCTTCAAAAGGAGGAGCTTCAAAACCGGCACACAGGTGGGAGGGAGGGGGAGGGGGAGGGGGAGGTGCGTGCGGCGTTCTGTGGGTGGCACTGGTGGGGGACTTGTTAAACCGGAGTCGACAAGTGAGGAGATTCTGGTGTCGGGGAGATTGGCTGTACAGTAACCGTGTAATAACACAAATGAACACAACAACGGTAGAAGATCATACCTCTTTGGCCTTGTTGCGTGTCCTCATGTTCTCCGCAATGTACTTGACACTCTCGATGGCCTGCTTGATCTCCGGAGACACCACAGAGAAGGCCACCACCGCGTTGATGGATGGCGGGGCGGTCAGTGCCCGAGGGAGCTTGGGCAGCTCGGGCTCAGGGGGCACGGAGGGCACAGGGGGGACGGGAGGCATCGGCGGTGCTATGGGTGTGGGAACCTCCTTCCCCCTGTAGGGGAACTTCCTTTTCGGCGGCTCCCCATACTCCACGCAGTTCATGGCCCCCCCGCCCCCGACCGCACCCCCGTCTGCCTGCTGACACCCCCCTCCTTCTCCTCCTCCTCCGCTGTTTCTTCTCTTCTTCCTTCCCACAATGCTTTTCACCCCTCCCGTTCCTCCACCACCACCACCACCACCACCACCACCACCACCAACACCAACACCACCACCACCACCACTCTCTCCGAAGGAGGAGCAGCCTTGGTCTGGGGGCCTCCTCATCAGCATCACCTTGGGCAGCAACCCCAGGAACACGGAGCGGACCCAGGCGGGCATAGTGTGGGTCATGGGCGTGCGATAGTGGACGTTGAGCACGAAGACGGTGATGACAATGCTCAGGGTGACAAAGATCATGGTGAAGAGGAGGTACTCTCCGATGAGGGGGATGACCAGGGAGGTGGAGGGGATGGTCTCTGTGATGACCAGGAGGAACACGGTCAGGGAGAGGAGGACAGAGATACAGAGGGTGACCTTCTCTCCACAGTCAGAGGGGAGGTAGAAGACGAGGACCGTGAGGAAGGAGATGAGGAGGCAGGGGATGATGAGGTTGATGGTGTAGAAGAGAGGGAGGCGGCGGATGTAGAAGGAGTATGTGATGTCCGGGTAGATCTCCTCGCAGCAGTTGTACTTGATGTCGTGCTTATAGCCCGGCGCGTCGATGATCTCCCACTCGCCGCTCTCCCAGAAGTCCTTGAGGTTGACCTTTGACCCAATGAGGACCAGGTCGATCTTGGCCTTGTCATAGGTCCAGGAGCCGAACTTCATGGAGCAGTTCTGGTAGTCGAAGGGGAAGTAGGTGATGTCCATTGGGCAGGAGGACTTGAAGATGGCGGGGGGAACCCAGGTGATGGTGCCGTCGAACTTCAGCAAGGCTTTGGTCTTGTCCTCTACCAGGAAATCACCAACAGCACTGACAGACAAGGCAACATAGAATACTGTAGTTAGTGTAGCATTTAGCAGACACAAGCGATACTACCATTTCTTACGACGACATAAAACTTGTTCAGCCTCCAGTGCCTTTGCTGGGTTTTGGTTTGATAGGTAACATGCAAGACATGTACATAATTAAACACCCAATTAAAATGGTCTCTGGGACATGCTGCACTGGCTGTGATGCAGGGCTTTAAGGGAAATCTGCATAATGTAGGTACTGTATCTAAGGCATGCTCACTTGTTGTAGAGGACAATGTCTGGCCTCCAGATCTTATTTGATGGCACACGTATGAACTCAATGCCATCATACTCAACAGGTGCCCATTTCAGCTTGTAGTCATTCCAGATCTAGAACAAGAGAGAGGAGAAACAGATCCCAGATCATTTAGAATAGCTTTCTCTATGAGCTACTCAACTGTCTGGTTACTACAGTACAACAGCTCCCAGGTCAGATGTTAACTTCACTTACATGTCTTAGCCATAGATTGGTCTCCATAATCTGATTGACTTCATCCTGAGAGGAGAGAATGAGAGTAACATGACGCTATAGTATGCAAGTGCTCAGGTAGTTATACTGTGATTGTCATGTTAGAAAATATGGAAAGAAACATTGATATTCTCAACAGTTATGATGTAGTATAAGTTAGTCTCTCACCACTTTGACCAGTTGGGATATGGAGACCTCAAACTCCACAGTGACAGGGTCAGATACATTCTCTACCGGTCGGATGAACTGGTTGTATCTCCGAAATAACCTTCGGAATAGCCTGTCCTCCCCTTTGGATGAGAAACAGTCTGTGAAGAAGAGAAAGAGAGAGAGAAAGAGAGAGAAAAAGAGAGAGAGAGAGAGAGAGAGAGAGAGAGAGAGAGAGAGAGAGAGAGAGAGAGAGAGAGAGAGAGAGAGAAAAAGAAGAGGTTCTATCTTTATCATCAAGTGAGGAACTTAGTGATCTTGTCTGGGAGATTCAACCTCATTTCATCACTTAGACCATGTTAATGTTATAATCTATAGTAATCTCTTTGCTCCTGAAAGAAGGCAGTGGGTGGTGGAAATATGGTGGAACTGTGTATATACAGGGGAAGGCATGTGGAAGCTTTTAGCAAACCAGACAGTTTCAGCCAAACAGGAAAGGTGTGCCCTTTGTTTGTGTGTGTGTGTGTACTGTATGTGTGTGTGTGTGTTGTGTGTGTGTGTGTGTGTGTGTGTGTGTGTGTGTGTGTGTGTGTGTGTGTGTGTGTGTGTGTGTACGTGTTCTGTGTCCCCGTCAAATGCTGAGTGTACCTGGCAAAGTAGGGTTGAAGGTCACTTTGTGTAAAAAAATAAATAAAAAAGAAACCTTGCTGGTGACTTGCACGGAACCCACGCCTGTCCGAGCAGAAAATCGTGCCTCACTTGGGACCAACAGACTTCTACGCCCCGGCCATGCCGATGGCTTTAAAGGACACCAGTCTCGTAATTTCACCTCACTCTCTCCCTCTGCTCTCCATTTCCTTGTCCTTCACCCCCTCTCTCTCCCTCTCCCTCTCCTCTATTCCCCCCACTCCCTTCAACTCTCTTCTGCTTAATTAAACACAGCCTTTACGGAGCACCAGCCTCTCTAACAGTCTAAGTCTGCCCATTCCAGGAGCACCCACCGCTCCACTAGTTCACCAGCAACACCCGTAGCCTGTCTGTATAACGCCACTGCACCAGCATCAGGGGAGGCTGGCAGAGGTAGAAATCGGAGGACAAGCTTACAATGAGCCCAGTGATGATTTCCACCTTCACCAGCTTCCCCTGACCACCATTCTACTGACACTACAGAGGAGAGGTCACTGCTGGAGTTGATGTGTCTATATGAAAGGGCTCAAAAGTGAAAGTGCAAACAGGGCACAAACAGCACCAACACATTTCAGACAATGAATAAATAAAACAGTCTTTTATGGGGACACTTTTACCCAGCGTGATGTTGCAGTTTCAACTTGTATTCAGTTAGTAAGGCATGTGGTCTTGTGCGGTTATTGAATTCATGACCCTACGGTAGCCGGCACCGTGACCAACTGGGCCGCATCAGAACCATACTTTTAACAGTTGTGAAGTTTATATCGAATATATTTAGTTTCCTATTGGTTGTTTTTTTGAGAGACAGTGAGGTCAGTTTGAGATAGCATCTGTTAGATTATAGATTATAACCTCAAGTTCGCACACACACACACACACACACACACACACACACACACACACACACACACACACACACACACTCATCATCCTGTCCTCTCCAAACTGAGCCAGTTACGTAACACACAACATCTGGGGTAATGTTACCACACATTCTGCCCTGCCAAAACACACACCGTCCTTAGACACTAAGGTCAAAACTCACACATCTTAAAAGACGGCATACCCAATAACTTTTGTGCAGTGACTTATTTTTGGAAAAGCATATCTGTGTTGTTTTGTACTCATGTTGAACCTTATGTGTGTGCTCATTGTTTCATGATGAGTGTCGACTCACTAAGTCAGACTATTTAAATGGAGAGTCTGATGGAAGTGGTGCTGGGAGACAGATGCATCTGCTGAATTTCACCAGCACCAACGATTCTATCCACGAAACAGAGTTCAGTAGGTGGAGGCGGGGATTTGAACCAGATCTTTTTTCCATCAGGGAATTGAATGTACTTGCATGGCATCTAAAACATATTCAGCCAACCCCATGTTTTCATTTTGTGCAATGCGAGCAAATCATGTTGTAAACATCATAGACTTACAGCAGGTCGGAACAGGAGGGGCATCATGAGTAAAACACTTTAGGGGGGTGGAGAGTTGCCGTCCACACTTTTTACTTCCTGCGTCCCCAGAATCTCAATCGAGAGATTATGAGGATTATGAGGAACATAATTTCCACATAATTCTTACAAATATACCTTTCAATTAAGATTTAGCATATACAGTACATACAGTAGCTCACTGGTGCCATTGTAAGATGCCTCACAAGTAACTTAAGACTGATAGAATATGAAACACAACACAACATGATAGTTAAATCCACAGTATCTGAGCCAAATGACAATGTCAATGTTAATGTTTTCTTGAGAACCACATTTCCCAGAAGTCTGTCATGTGATTGCCATGGAGATCAATGTGGCAGAGTGGTAAAACTCCTGCATAACGGTGAAGTTTGATCACAGGCAAACTTTGCTGAAGTTTCCCGAGGTCATTTCAAACAGTGCCAGCTAAGTCTTAAAGCCTAATGAAAAAGCCTCTCTCCAGAGGAATACCCTGTAATTTTCGCCTTCACTAGGTGCATTCAAACATGCCTCTGATTCGCCGCGCTCCGAGAACCTTATTTAAGCCTCTAATTTGGTAGGGGAAAGGAGGGCAATTATAATCTGTTAATTAATTGGACCTTTTGTTCGCAGTGGAAAATGAAGAAAGTACATTTACTCTGCTAGTATAGTTAAAACTCCCCTACTTCTCTTGATTGTGCACATCTGAAGGGTCCTTATATCAGAGTAAGTTAATACAGCAATAACCTATCACCTTTCTCCTCTGCAACCTAATACTGGAGACTCCTTTGTCTCTCAGTCCAGATAAACTGACTCTCTGCTAATGGAGTCCAAAGCTCAGTCCACAGAGACCCAGGCCTTTGATCACGTGTGTGCTTCACAGGATCGGACATGAGACGTGGGGCTGGGCATCGACTCCGAAGGAACTACTATAATTATGTCCAACAATAAGCAGAAGGCTTTGATTGGTCTGAGAGACTGTGTGTGAGTGAGAGAGAGAGAGAGACACAAGGGGAGAGAGGGAGAGAGAGGCTCTCGAGGGTCTTTGATAGGCTGTCTGCGTGTGTGTGTCACGTGTCTCTCTATCCATCCGCCCTTGATGAACATGTCCTTCATATTGCTCGTATCTGTTCCCGTGTTGCTGTCTGTCCACATTGAGGATGTGATGTCTGCTACCTGGGGTCACAGAAAGTTCACCGACAAAAACAGAAACGCTATTCCATGTGACCCAAAGTGCCCTTCTACTGAACCTCTCACACTCCCACACCAGAGACACAAAGACATAGACAGACAGATATCACACACACACACACACACACACACACACACACACACACAAACACACACACTTGGATGGGATACCACGAGGCTCACTGTCCCTGCACTGCAGAGCACAACAGAAAACGTCAGACTTTACCATTTGTGAGTACTACTGAGTTGAATCAGGACTGGCATATGGATGTAAGTAGGCAGCCACGGCAGAACTTCTCTCTTCTCCCTTTACTCATCTAGAGTATTCATTGCCTTCTTTAGGGCTGCCTCCATCCCTCCATCCCTCCATCCCTCCATCCTCTCCTCTCCCTCTGTATCCCCGGCTGTGACTCATAGTGTCCACCGCACGGAAGACTGGGATGTCTCAGGGGAATCATGGAAAGGAGGGAGGGGAAGGAGGACTGGTTGGGGGGGGGGGGGGGAGGTTTAAGCCAAGCCGTGGGGGGCTGAGGGGGGAGTAAGGCTCCTATTTTTTGCATGTGTGTGTGTGTTCGTGCGTGCAGCTCAACTAGCCTTTTCATGGTGGGTGTGTCGTGTGTGTGTTTGTGTGTGTGTGTGTGTGTGTGTGTGTGTGTGTGTGTGTGTGTGTGTGTGTGTGTGTGTGCGCGTGCGGAACTGGCTTGAGGATCCTCTTAACGCGATTGCAGTGCAATTATTGCACAGATACTCAGCAGCACTTCACTCTTAGACACACATACACACACACACACACACACACCACACACACACACACACACACACACACACACACACCACACACACAAACACACACACACACACACACCACACACCACACACACACACACACACACACACACACACACACACACACACATACACACACACACTACGCCAGTCCTGATTCCAGTCTAGGAGCGAAGTGCTGCAGAGTATCTGCAATAATTGCACGGCAATCGTGTTAACAGGATCCTCAAGCCACTGACTCTCTCTCTCTCTCACACACACACACACACACACACACACACACACACGACAGACACCCACCATGAAAAGGCTATTTGAGCTGTAGTATTACTGTAGGATTGGTGGGAGAGGAACCACAGCTGTGAGTGGTCCATTCTAGGTCTGCTAAAGGTTCAGACTTTAGACTAGGGTTGTAAAGGTGCAGAAAAAAAATAAAATCCCAGGATTCCAGGATTGCAGGATTAGCCGTTTCTCTGTCACACACTCCACGGGATTGAGACAATACCTGCTCTAATGCCGCTGTATGGGGGGATGAATGGACCCCCACTGAGAGTGTGTACTCTACCAACGATCAGGATATAGCCCTGATCAGACAAAGCCTGGCGACACACACACACACAAACCAGACTGGTCTCCTACTGAAATCGTAATTGCGTGTACTGGTGTCCTGGTGTCCAGTAACAACTTTGACAATTTGCTAATAATTGTTTTTGTTTTGCAAATAATTATTTTCTAATGTCTTCCCCTGACAACTTACCCTTATCTTAACCATTCACCATGCCTACTACTGCCTGGGGTAAAGGAGGGAGGAAGAGAGGGAGGGAGGGAGGGTGTAGATAGGGAGATGTGACATCCCTGCATCACAGGTTAGTGCGCAATTCACAATTCAATCCACTTGCAATATGACTCATATCTAAATAACTGTTGCATAACTGCTCACACTATACTTTCACTTCACCACAGGAATAAACACGACTGCACAAGCAGTACAGCTCTGATGAAGATTCAAGATACCCTGCTAAGCAAAGCTGAGATGCTGTACAACCACCTGGCAACATCTTATAATGACACCATGACACTTCATAACAGTTCAAGGACAGTGCAGTCAACCAATCCTGTTGGTTGTAGGAGATAGACACCCCACACACCCCACCCCTCCAGACTAACCACTGACTGCCTCTAACACTATGAGAGAGTGTCTGCCGGGAGCCCCAGTCTCTCACTGCTGGTGGACGGAGTGTGGATCTGACAATAAGGCACTTAGCAGCTGTCCCTAGGGTGGTCCGTGGGGACGGGGTTTTGGAACTGAGACACAGCGGATCAGAATGTCTTAGAGAACCCACAGGACAGAGTCTTACAGGATGGAACCCCCACACAGAGAGACACACACAACTGGTTATAGCCTAGAGCTGAGGAACAGAGCACAGAACGTACATTACATGAATTAAAAACTGAGCCGAGTAGATTTACAATGTAGAGCTAGAACCGAAGAGAGTAGAACATACAAATAGACTGTACAAGGGTCATAAGGTGCACTAGTCTGGTCTGGTCTGGTCTGGTCCTAGTCCCTACCCTGAATGTCTGGGTCTGAGACACAAGCTTTGTTCCAGCAGCCATCACTCAGATAAACAAGTCGTAGCAACATTGCACAGATTATTTTATTATTTTATCTTTAGTTTTTAGTGAGGATTGGAACATTGAGTACTTTTATTTATGTTTGTCTCCTGTCATGTCATGACATGGATGACTCGTTTACTGCAAAACAAATCTACCTACAGGTACAAATAAAGTAACCTGAACCTGAACCTGAACAAGTCTAGCCTACCTAATGGCTCTTAACTCTACTTGGGTCTGTTGACCTATCACCTCAGTGAAGTAACAGCATCTGCATATAACCTACATCTAACCCAGTTCTAATCTAAAATACACATAGTGATACACAATATATTCAACAAATATAGCACAACCCAGCCAGGTGTGATATGTAGTTTATATGCTACAATGCGCCATGATTGGCACAATTGCTCCATGGTTTGGATGCATGACGCTTGTTTGTGACTTTCATCTCTGGTGGCTTATATATACACAACTGAAGTGATACGTAAGTAAGTTACAAACACACACACACACACACACACACACACACACACACACACACATCGTTTGAAGTGTACGAATCAATGGACACAACACGCAAGAAAACGTGTGCCACGCATGTTCGGTGCGCGTGAATGCGCGCTCTGCTGATGGCTGGTCGTCGCTGACGTATCGGGATATTAATGATGGAACATGTCACGAGCACCGGGATAACAATCCATCCGTACCATGCCAGGTGCCGTTATGTTCCTCTTAATATATCCGCAAGTGGACATCAGTTGTTTTCATATCACATAGTTTAATCGAAATAACCTTGCATTCTATCATATTTAAGCATCATCAATCGTTTTGAAAAAGTTGTAACCTAATCTATGTGTGGCCGTAGTGGACTTTCCACGGAGGTTTAATTTCAGAAACAGACATTAAAACTGAACTTCTACATACACGTAGAAAAACATTAAAAACACACAAAAGAATGTATCAAAATCTATTTGAAGCCATGTGAGTTTTGCTGGGAGATGTCGGTTGAGTTTCCCGACGGGACGTGCTGCAAATTGAAAGAAGGGCATGGCATGAACCCTTTTTCAAAAACGCAAAAAAGCATGGTAATCTTCTGTTTTAATTTATCTGTATTTAAGCTATGCTGAAGTCTGCGCTTCCATGCTTTTCTCACTACTTATGACTTCTATATGCTCCCAAACTCTCTTCTATTACATACGAAATCCCCAACACTTCAAAATGCGTCCGCTTACCTTGCACTATAAGGACCAGCAGAAGCGTAACAGTGAGTTTCCCGTCGAGACTCATCTATACATCAGCGCATAGGGAATGCCCTTCAGATAAAAACACAGGTAATTGATGAACAACGCAGTATTCGACAGGCAGAAATTAGAGAAACATTTTCTGGGCGCCGCGCGTGGGGAGGTTGATATCTGCGCGCGCTCTCCGACATTGGGAAGTTTCGCGTTTGTCCCGCCCCCCTTGGGCGCAATCTCACGCGCCCGAGTTTTACATAAGGTAGTCATTTTAGAAAACATTATACAAACATTTATAAAATTGTAAACTATTACCTCGCCAGGACAGCCCTACGGAAAGATCAATACGAAACCCAAACCCTATATGGTCGAGTCCTACGCCCAGGCGCAGCGGTATATGGGTGCGCATCGGCACTCCCCAATTGATTGGTTTATTTTGTTGGGTTGTTGATAGTATCGGTCGGAGGTACACTCATTTGCACTTTAGTTATTTGTAATACTGACAAAATGCTTGCACAGCTGATCCATTCGAGAGCTCAACCCAAAAGTTCACAGCGCAAACAGGTCATGCCAGGTAACCATCGACCACCATATCCCTACTGCGTACCCCCCCCCCCCACACACACACACACACAGGAGAGGAAACACAGCACTGATGTACACATAATGTACATCACTAGCATACAAACCCCCATTCACACTCACATGCTCCCAACATGTGTACACACACACACAAACACACACACACACACACACACACAACCTCCCTGTTGTATACACACACACACACACTCATGTATATTTTTTTTACAGCTGAGCTGTAAATGACCTATTTAGACACTTAATTGATTTTTCATGCATAACAAGCCTGCTAAATATGACTTTATACCTCCACTAATAGAGTCCTGGAGGCTATAGCATTATGTCACATCTTAGACTGATGTATTGCTATGCAGGGTTTGCACTCAACTTTATGGGCATGTACTTTATGAGCTATAATATTCAATACTTCATACATATTGCTCTTACTCTAATGTCTTACTAGTGGAGTCGAGGTCCATGAGTTGCTCTGCTGAGTTGAACTTTAGGAGGCTGTATCTGTGTGCTGCAGGACTGAGAGAGTTTGTGTGCTGCAGGTTTGTATGCATCTATCTCCACCACCATGCACCCAGTAATCGGCTTAGCTTGCATACTGTGTATCCTCTGCTATTAACCCTGAGATCGCAAGTAAACACACACACACACACACACACACACACACACACACACTCACAGACAAACACACACACATTCAGAGACACACACACACACACATATTTGAAACCCACATATTTCCGCTGTTTGTTAATGTGTGGGGGGAATAGGTTTATTTCTGACCTGTGTGTAGAATGTTGCTGGCCCACACCCTAGGGGTGTTGAATTTTTCATTATCCTAGTTCTGGGGGATTGGTGGTAAGAGATAACAGGTGCTGGGCTGTTCCAGTCAGTCAGTCAGCCATACCACTGATGGTGTCAAACAGAGGGAGGAGTTAGGCTGTTGTATCAGAGACCAGCGTGCCTAAAGCCATCACACCATCTTGCAGTCTTGCATTTTTATATACGATACTCCTGGGAAATCCATATGGTATAAGTGCAAACTCCATTTAAGTGACCTCATCACTCCGTTTGCGGTTTGATTTGTCAGCAGACAACACTGTCTCTCTGTTCTTCTCGTCTCTTCTCTGCTGTGTCCTTGTGTGGATTCTCTGGACTCTTTTCTCAATGTAGTACTTCTGGTATGATCCACTGTAATATGAAATCATTTGTAATGGTCATATGGGTAACATACATACTATGTTATTTATTATTACATCATACATTTTTTGCTGTAAAGAACATTGTATTGCAGAAGGAATTTTGTGGGCTTGCAAAGTCTTATTTTGGTAGTGGAAAAGGTTTAAATATGTTACAATAGATAGATAGATTTGCTGGGTAATTGAAAGAAAGTGAGACAGTCTTATTATGGTAGCAGATAAAGTTAGAGATGGATAGAATGTTCGACAGACAGACAGATAGATAGCACATTTTACAGTTGAAATGGTGTGAATAGCTGAAAAGGTGTAAGAGTAGCAGTGGTCATAGCAAAGTGGGTTAGACCTCTCTGCACATTTTACAGTTGGATTGGTGTGAATAGCTTCAAAGTTGTAGGAGGAGTAGCAGGTGGAAGAATTTGAATAATAATAATAATAATAATAATAATATTAAGTATGTCGAAGAACAATAGTTGCAAGCCCACCTAATACATTAAGTTTGATTCAATATGTACTTTTACAGAGTACCCATTACCATCACCCCACACTTAAAAGGTAGACATATTTTGTGTGTATTTTATTTTTTGTTGTTTGTTGTTGAAGTCAGAGTAAAGTGCTCAATCGGTTGTTGCTCAATTTCTTGCATTCTTGGCCTGTTGACTGATGCCAGTGTTGTGCAACCCCACAGTACTGGTAAAGCACTCCAGACAGAGAGGCTGACATCACCATGACATCACAGCCCTTACATCACCACCCGCCCCACCATCAAAAGTTAAAAAGGTCCAGAATAGACTACACCTCGAGAACAAGAAAGAGAAGAAGCAATGGAAGAAAAATGTCGGGATGATTTTCCTTCAGTGTGACAGAGAGTCTATTTGTGGAAAAACATTCTCTTCAATTCAGCACACTGGGGATACTCCCATGGGCACTCTGACAGAGGAAACACAGTTATCTCGCTGTGTCTCTCTTTCTCTCTCTCTCTTTGCCTCTCACTTTCTCACACGCTCCTCCCTCTCTCACCCTCTGTTACTTTTTCCCCCTCCACCAAACTCATCCCTGTAAGAGAAGAGAGATCTCATTTAAAGTGAATGATCCTGCGTCTCATTTCTGCTTCGTCCCGATGCTAAACACAAGGATCTGTCAGAATGAATGTTTAATACTCAAAGGCTGGGTCAGGGTCTAAATGGATCAAATCTCAATCACACAGCCAAAGGCTTCAGTTGGAACTCAATGCTAAGGTTTTTTTTTAATCTGGTAAGGAGAGATGCTTTGGAACTGTTCTGGGATCTGTTCCTTCATGTTCTGGTTAATGAATTTTAACTGTTTGATTCCCAACGTGCCTTGATCAACCCCTAGAAAGAGTCTCTCGCGTCACTGACCATTTATTGCCTCATAATTTTTACGGTCATTGGCGATGAGAGTGGGAAGGAACAGAATGTGTGTGTGTGTGTGTGTGTGTGTGTGTGTGTGTGTGTGTGTGTGTGTGTGTGTGTGTGTGTGTGTGTGTGTGTGTGTGTGTGTGTGTGTTGCATGCTTGCGTGCCGGCAACTGATTTGCGCTGGCTTTCGAAGACAAGCGACAGGCTGTATTTACCCCCCTACACATCAGTTAAAGCACAGCTCGTTGCTCCAAGCATGCCAAAGAGAGACAGAAAGAGAGGGATGAGGAGTGAAGAGTTTAGTGAGATGGAAATGTACAGATGGTGAAGAGTGAGCGGAGCAGGAGTTAGAGCCAGACCCCTCGTGGAGTGAGGGTTCGCTGTCCTGGGGTGTCACCATGGCCTCCACCATGGTGCCTGGAGACTGGCTGATGAGATGACATCCCTATCCCCGCTATTTACAAAAACAGGAGGGGAGGAAAAACACGCTCTCTTTCTCTCCTTGTGTGTGTGTGTGTGTGTGTGTGTGTGTGTGTGTGTGTGTGTGTGTGTGTGTGTGTGTGTGTGTGTGTGTGTGTGTGTGTGTGTGTACACAGCCTGCCTCAGCCTCAACTGCTGCTTAAAAACAGCAGGCATCTACTCAGACAGCTCAGACAAAGCAGAAGGACCCCGAGGGCGGGTGGAGACGAAGGGAAAAGGGCAAGTGCATTTACAGCAGTGTGTCTCAGACAGGACTGTCCTCACTGATACACATCATAATCCTGCACTCTCTCTCTCTCTCTCTCTCTCTCTGTCTCTCACTCTCTCATCTTATCTCTCTCTGACTAGGGGTTTGGGGATATCCCTGCACTACTCAAGAAGATAATCTCAGTGTTCCCATCGTAAATATTAATCACTTTATTATTATAGACAAGGAGAGGAGGAAGAAGACAGAGGGGTGGAGGGAAAAAACAGGAGAGCAGGAAGGTAGAGAATAAAAAGACAAAGAAGGGATTCAGGAAGAGGAAGTCTGTGAAGAGAGAGGGGTGTGGTATTTCACTTTTACTTTGTTTCATAATCTTTTCAAATATGTTTTACGTTCTATTCCAGATCCATTACATTCCACTGAGGTTAGGCGAGGGTTCCTAATTTTGGAGTCATCCTTAAATGTCCAAAAATATCCCTCTGTCTCTGCAGCACTGGAGCTAACTAAAGCTCAGTATATCTTCTCATAACTAAGGCATCAAAGGAGAACCACAACATACAAACAACCCTCACACAACATACTGTATCAAAGAGGCAAAACAACATTTTCCTTTGATGTTATTTCTCTCTCTCTCTCTTATTTTCAGTTTTAATAATAAAGATGTTTGAATTTGCTTCTGCCATCCCAAATTCTGCTGACTCCACAGTGAGTGTGCATGCCCCCGTGCCCCCCCCCCCCTTCCTAACCCTCTGGCCTCCCCCCTCCCACCACACAACCTATCCAACCCGCCTGTCACTCACATTGAAACCAAAGAGTGTTTATTCTCCATTTATAATGCTCCTTAATGCTTGGTCGTGCTGTGGACTGGTTGCTGCCGGCAACCAATTAAACTCCCTAGCTGCTAAAATCACAGTTATCTGATTTAAGCCATCACTGCTAATTAAACAACCATCTTTTCTCTCTCTCTCTCTCTCTCTCCCTCTCTCTTTATCTCACACACACACAACCTTCCTTCTTTTTGCCTACCTCTTTTTTTCTCTCTCCCCTCTCTTTTCTAAAGTTGTATGTCTGCTTGCAACGGGGATCCGTCCCCACACCCACAGGACCTTGTCATGACTGACGTGACCACTAGTTGGCAGCAGATTATTATTCAACCCCCACCTATTAGCAGGTAACAGACCTGACCAGATGTTTATCGCTGCTCTAGTGCCATTACGCAATGACCCTGGCAGCTAAATGCTAGCCAATAAATAGCCTGTTGTGTCTCAGGCCATGGGTCCATTACACCCTGGCCAGGTCGGTTGTATGATGAGAGGTGACAGAGAGGGGTAGATCGATTGCTCAGGAGGTACACCCTAGTAATGCACTAATGCACTTCATAAATATCGAACTGGAGAGCTGGATATAAATTCCACTGGCATGTCCAGCAGAGGAGGAGGGCTGCAGCTGTAAGGGGCTCCCAGGTTATTGACGCCCGGTCGCTCCCTGCGATGTTGCCTCAGGGTTGCCTTGCTCTTACAGGGTTCAGGGACTTCAAATCTTTGAAAAGCTCATTGACAATTTTAGGAGATTCTGAAGAGAAATAGAAGAGAAAATAAGCGATTCTGTCTGTATGCATCTGTGAATACCTGCGTCTGTGTGGGCATGCAGGGGTGTGTGTGTGTGTGTGTGTATATGCATGTGTTTCTGACAACAGGAGATGTGTGTTGATCTCGGACCAGCACGTAACCGCCTGTTGTCCTTTGTGACAAGTGTGGAGATGCAGTCTGTTCTGTTTCCCTTCATGAGAGCAGGTTTATCTTCCCATTCCATCTGCAAGAGTTTCATCTCAGCAGTCACACTCTCTGCTCATCTCCGCAATCACCAAAATCATAAAAGTGCCCATACTCATAAGTGTGTGAGATGATTGGTTGATTACAGAATCGAATTTTGATATTTCATGCTACCCAGATAGCAAAATGGATCTGGCACGGATCTGGGCCGGACACCCTCGGAAGTCCAAACACACAAAAGAAATCCATCCCGGTGTCCCCCTGCCCCCCATGCCTCTGAGGACATCAACCCATTGGCCTGTAAGCAGGCTGGTAATTGCTGCACGCCATCACATACATTTTATATATACGTTATATGTACTCAGCGCTTGTGCTTGTCTTTTTGATGTCATCCACTTCTTATGATGCTGAGGAGAGGGTGTGTGTGTATGTGTGTATGTGGGCTTGTGTGCGTGTGTGTCTGCCTGGAATAGTTGTGTGCATGTGTAGGTATGTGTGTGTGTGTGTGTGTGTGTGTGTGTGTGTGTGTGTGTGGGGGCTTGTGTGCGTGTGTGTCTGCCTGGAATAGTTGTGTGCATGTGTAGGTATGTGTGTGTGTGTGTGTGTGGGCTTGTGTGCGTGTGTGCGTGTGTGTCTGCCTGGAATAGTTGTGTGCATGTGTAGGTATGTGTGTGTGTGCCATCTCCTCAGGGTAGCCACTGACGCCTCGAAGGTTGATGCCGCTGAAGTGGCAGCGCCGATGCAGAAAGAATGTGTGTATGTTCCCGGATACAGCCCACATGGTGCAGGAGCCAGATAGGTGCTCTACCGGCATCTGGTCATAGATTTTCCGTCCTCGAAGAAGAACATCTGTGTTTGTAGGCGTCGTCCGTGGTCGGCATTGCAAATTGCAGGACATGGAAGAGAATGGGATACAAGCAACTATTACTTGAGAATTACAATGGAGTTCCTCTGCTAGATCTGTCCAACTAAGTGTTTGACAGTGATGTAAACAAAAGCTCATCCATTTCCAAATCAGAGAGTGTGAGAATCATAAGGATAGAAGAATAGTCACGAACACTGTATTCACCACGCCTTAGAAGCCCATGCAACCGCGAGAAACCTAGAAAGTTACTCAGTGACTGAATCTACATAGTGACTTCAAACGCCCTCTTCTTAGAGGACACCAGCTGTTCACTTAGAGGAAGAGTCAAAGACTTTTATCATTGCTAAATTGCTTTCCTTAATCCCTTGAGAGACTACTAGAGGACTCCCGAAAAATCTATACTGCAGGGATCATGCCCGCAGCTGACAGAAGCCTGCCATCTGAGCCTTAGGAGGCTGTAGTTCTGTAGTCTTTGCCGCCCCATTCACGGGGGGGGGGGGATATTTCTCATACTTTTCATCTTTATCCATCGTAGCTGGATAGTCGTACACTCGATACATTCTGATACTTTTTTAATTTGTAGAAAGACCCAGTAGTTACTTAAGCCTAACGCGGACTAGAAGCGCCAAGCGCCAGACTCTTTTCATCATGGCCTTACTGATTAAATATTTGCAAAAGTCTTATACAATATTTAAAAAGCAGCGATTTGTAATCAATAGGCTGACTCTTTGAGCCATTGCTCAACCCTACCACACATACACACACAGCTACTCTCCTAATGGAAATTGATGCAGATGTCAGATACCTCATTTATGGGTCCTACCAATATGCATATAGGGGGGTTAGCAAACAGTCTGTTTACCAACATAACCCAGTCCAAATCAATGTTTATGTCACTATGTCCATTTTAATGTGTGATATGTCTGGTGCCTGGTAAACTTCACACACAGCCATGAGTATCTCTCTACCGCAGCCACTTGCATAAAACGACTCATACGCAGCATTTTTTTATCCAGAAGAGTCAAGCGTGTGTGCATGTGTGTGTGTCTGCATGAGTTAGGCAGAGTATCTCAACCCTGCCATCATAAGCTAACATGAGCAGGCTGACTCCAGAGACCACGCTTTCTAATGAAGTCTTACTCAGCTGACTAACATTTAGCCTCAGCCGTAGACAATTCAGAGGAGGCAAACCGCCCAGAGCCACGTATTCCAGAAACTTTTCAACGACGCCAACTGCTGGAAGTATCTGCTTAATTCTGTGAGTCATAAGAACACGGCGGTACAATCTGTGAGGTTTGTTTCAGAGGAAAACGCTGGAGGATATGGATTTCTCAGTCTGCTCTCATACAAGGGTGTTAGTCAAATGCATTATAACATATTAACCCCAACTTTTATCATAAACGCTATGGGCTCTATTTTAGCTCAAATCATTTTCATACCTTTTTATTGTTTTTTCCCTGTCAAGGTAGGGCAGACTTCATTATTTTCCATGAAAGATGCTTGTTTCTGTAATATTGTTACACTGTTTCCATATTGTTCTTGAATCATTGAAATGGATGAGCACACATTTAATTTGATTTATAACCAAGAAACAGAGAAGGTAGTTACTATTTAATTACCTGTTTCCATTTTGTTCTACCCTTGTATCCCAATTAACCTGACAAGTAAGACCATGTTTACCATGGTTAGACCATCAGACATACCTACTGTATCAGTATGCATGAATCCACTGTATCTTTAACACAGCATAAGCTACCCAATGGGTCTGATACATAGGCCTACATAAAGGGTTTATGGATGACGCCATTGTTAATGTAAATGTACATTATTAACACATTGAGACATATTACTTATAATAAGCTTTCCTGTTGGTCATGTTTCTCTGTAATGTAATGGTTTGTGGATGGAGAATCAATGGAGGTAAAACCTTTGTATCACACTTGTTGGAGTTGGATCGAGTTGGCTCTTCTATTGGACTGAATAATATTTCCAATGACTGTCTTTCATTCCCAACAATAACAAAACATTAGCTACAAATATGCATTCATTAACATAACATAATATTCAATAAAGGTTTGTCACCATCCATGAGTTACAAGAAATTGTGAGGAGCTTACGATACCTGATGTTGATGACTTAAGTCTATGTGTTGTTAACTATGCACGTGAACATTAGACATGAATGTGAATTCTATGTGATAACCTGGTCACAAGTATAGGATGTCATTCTGTTATAACAGAACATTTAGCTAGCACACAATAACACATTGAGGCACATAGGAAGAATGAGAATAGAGTATTAACAAATGAACCAATTTAATAGTTTCAAAGAAACATACAAAATAAACGGTTGTAAACGAATGGAATTTTTACCATAAGTCTAAAGCTAGGTGTGGCCTAACCCTAAAAACTCAAAGAATGCAAGTCCTGTTTTCTTCTTAAATATCATCCTAACAATAGAACATCAGAGACACCGATGGGAGAAGTCTATTAGCCTATACTATATACATTACAATAGCATAGGAATTTACACTCACTGAACACTTCATTAGGAACACCTGTACACCTTCTCATGGTGGAGGTGGTGTAATGATGTGGGGAATGTTTTCTTGGCACACTTTGGGCCTGTTAATACCAATCAATCATCGCTTGAATTCCACAGCCTATTTGAGTTTTGTTGCTGACCATGTGCATCCCTTCATGGCCACAATTTACCCATCTTCTAATGGCTACTTCCAGCATGATAATGCACCATGTCACAAAGCAAAAGTCGTCTCAAACTAGTTTCATGAACATGACAATGAGTTCAGTGTTCTTCAGTGGCCTTCCCAGTCACCGGATCTGAATCCAAAAGAACACCTTTGGGATGTGGTAGAATGGGAGATTCACAGCTTGAAAGTGCACCTGAAAAATCTGTAGGAATTGTGTGATGCAATCATGTCGTCATGGACCAGAATCTCAAAGGAATGTTTCCAACATCTTGTGGAATCAATGCCATGAAGAATTGAGGCTGTTTTGAGAGCAAAGGGAGGCCCTACTCAGTATTAGTATAGTGTTCCTAATAAAGTGTTCGGTGAGTGTACAATCAAGTGTTATCAACAGATGAGGTGCAATATCCTCAGGACGTCCACCAGGCATGCTCATTCAAATCTAAATCAGTGTTCCGGGCTGAGAGAGGGGGGCATTTATCACCATTCACAAATCGAAGATCAAAGAGCACTGTCATTGTATCAGCCACATATAAGCACATGTAAATAGTAATATGGCACATGACTTTCTCCTCCAAATCCGTCTACAACCCCATTAGGGTCACTAGTGAAACCTATGTCCATGTGGTTGCCTGCTACACAGCAGTGGGTAGGTTAACTGGCAAGACAGTTTAGTTCAGTGGTACGTGATCATCAATTCCCGATCAAACGTTTCTGTTGCGTTTGTCATGGTTTCATTCACTGCTCCACTGACTCTCGACATATTGAAAAATATGGTTAAGCTTTAGAAAGAGTGAACTATCCCTGTAATAGTCTGAACTAATCAATATTGTATTAATTAACATACTTTATCACTCTAAGTTAGTATTTCCTATGCATTCCTATACAGTATCTAAATGCACTTTGTCACTTCCTATCCTATTGGAGCAGGTGAGCGGGAAAATGGAAACATCTATGTTGCTCAAAATGGTCAATTCATTTTAAAGCATTAATGAATGTTGCTAGGGTCAATTGCAACATAAATTCGGGTTAAAAAAAATTCAATTAAAAAAACAGGATGAGCATAAGCTTGTTAAATCAGATACAGGTGCGAAAGAGATTATTTTAATTGCAACCAAGATTCCTCCTGCGACTACAGAATCAATTAGTATACACCTGGGGCTCATCTGCTTATTAGATAATCCAGTTGCTACAACAGGCCTACATTTAAATCTGCTTTTTGACCAGACTAAGATACACCATAGCTTCCATTTTCACAACTATTTAATTGAATACAATTTACAATTCAAGATAATTATGATAATGATTTCCATTTTCCATTTTTATTTTATGTGCTCATCAGTTTCAATGATTCAAGAACAATACGGAAACAGTGTAACAATACAGAAACAAGCATCTTTCATGGAAAATAATGAAGTGGAAACTACAGTCCACCTTACCTTGTAAAACAAGGTAATTGTCTTTCTTGTTACTAGTAACTATCAGAATTACTTGTACTTACCATGATTATTACCACACTATTACCCACTTATTCCGAGCTGTAATGTAAAGTGAAATTACAACTCCACATGGGCACCAAAAGCTTATTTATCTTACTTGATCTCACTAAACTATCTCACTAAACATCCACTATGTCTCCACTACAAATAATTAGAATACTTTTAAGCCAGCTGACAAGCACACAAAGTTCTTCAGGAACCACCTGACATAAATTGCCAATACTCCTGCGATAGACTTGCATCCATATTGAGGCGGCTGAAAATAGAGCCCTTAATCCCCATTTTTTAACTCATAGTATAGTATGTATAAAACTGGAGAGAAACGTATAATTAATTATCTTGTGTATGCTATGAAGTGAACCAAGCAGCACCTCACAGCACCTCACCGACACTTTTGTTTTCATTTCCTTTTATTGAGATCATGACATGACATCACACGACATGACATCAGCATGGTTACTTCCTGTAGTTCTCAGTTTTTCCCAGAAGTCCTGATAGACAAACCAAAACAGGTCATATGATGGACCAATGGAAAGATAGACAGACAAGTCTTCTTCCCACTGAGAAAACAAATACGTGAGATGAGAAAAAAAAACTCAAAACGCTTAACTTGAATTTATACCGTCTGCTTTCTCTTGGCTAGTATTTTTAACATGTGACATTGATGTGCACTGACAGTGACAAGAAGTTAAAGTAGCTCAAAGAAATAATCGACACAGATTCAGGTAACTTTTCTGAAAAATACAAAGCAATATTCATACGGCCTGGAAGATTGCTAGTGCAGAGCGGAACCCTGTTCAGTTAGGCCGATATGCTTGCGGGTTTGTGTATAAAATACTGTACATATTGCTGCTGGTTTCCTGGTGTTATGCTAATGAACACTGTTTAGATAAAACCAGTGTGCTGTATCCTTAAGAGAAGCAAGGTGAGTGACAACAGCTTCATGGTCATTTGTGTCAATTGACTTTTCCATATGTTCCTCCCTCTCTCCACAAACACAACCATTCTGAATTGAAACACATATAAACCCAGCAGAAAGTAACAGGTTTTTTATTTTTTTTATCGCTCCCAAAGGCTGAATACTCAACACACTATAGTGTGAGGACAAACAGTCAAGGCTTCTCCTTTCATAGTGAAATAACAAGCCTGCTGGCCTTTCTGTTCAAATAAATCTAGTCTCCTTCTCCGTCTGAAGGCAAGTGTTATGTCCGCGTGTGCATCATGTGTCAAGAAGACACGGAGGAGCTCTCTCCCTCTCTGTAGCAGAGATTGATGGCGAGGCATCAGGAGTCTGATTAGTCGTGTGTGTGTGTGTGTGTGTGTGTGTGTGTGTGTGTGTGTGTGTGTGTGTGTGTGTGTGTGCGTGTGTGCGTGTGCGTGTGTGCGTGTGCGTGTGTGTGTGTGTGTGTGTGCACGCGCATGTGTGGATCTTTGGGCTCAGCAAACGATTCCCGGAATGGTGCAGAAAATATTTGCGCCCCTCTCTCCCACTTTCAAATGAGGACAAAAATGAAAACAACAGACCCTTATTCTGCATGCGAGGCCAGATGAGTAGTCAATGAGTAGAGCTGTGAATGAATACAACTCAGGCTGAACTAGGAGAGTTGACAGAGCCAAACAGAGGTACTGGAACCAAAGCAGGTCAGAGGAGAGGCGGTCCAGAGGAGATGATAAGTCCAGTCAAGTCCTGAGTTGTTCCTGGTCAGGTGACGTGTGAGCGAAAGAGGGAAGGAGGGGATCAAAGGAGAGGAGGAGAAGATGAGAATATGGTCACTGTCTTCTATTATGTAATGCTTAGAGAGTCGTTTGTGGGAATTGGTGAGAGTGGTAAGAGGCGGGGGCAGTGTGTGTGCGTCATTGTGTGTGTGTATAACGTCACAGTTCTGTTTCAGGGGAGGGTGTATCAGTTTGTTTTTGGGGAGTTAGGGATAGGATTGGGGGGATGGGGGTCAAGGGTCAAAGCTCAGTTCTGCTGCATGTCGTCGACCGTGGGTGTGTTGTAGCTCTGGAAGAGAGGCTGCATGAAGAGCCCCAGCGTCCCGGAAACACAAACAAATACAAAGATCCAGAGGAACAACCGGTCGATCACCATGGCAACATACTTCCAGTCCTCAATGATCTGTGGAGGGCAATCAAACAGAAAGTATAATTATTTTTATTTTCTCTTTATTATTCAATCAATAAAGAACCATTTCTTGTTCAATAATGAATCATGATACTGTCTCAGAACATGAATTTAGTGGTTCAAAAGGGCGTATGAACAAGCATAAATACTTTATTGAATTAGAAAATGGGATGTTTCTGTTGTGAGAGCAGTCTTTGTGCATCTCATTAAGCAGTCTCTCAAGGCTTTTAGCTATTTGTTTGGACACAGGGGGTGTTATAATGCCTGTAATAAGACAATTGCAACAATGGTATTACAAAAAAATCACAGACAAAATCATACACAACTACTCATACTCTCTCATGCCCATTCACCTGCACAACACACATATGTAACGTACACACACACATACATACATATACATACTTACCCCTTCATCATCATCCTCGATCTTCATCTTCTCTGCGATGTAGCGCACCCCGTCCACCGCCTCCTCCACGTCAGCGTGACACTTGACCGTCATCCTCTTCCGGAACTCGGTGTTCTCTGACAGGTCGCTGATCTTGCAGCCGTACCGCTTGGCCGACTCCTCGTTCACGTAGAAGGAGGAGGAGGAGGACGAGTCCGCCCCCATCACACCAGACCCTCCCCCGCCCGCCGGCCCTCCCCCCGCCATCACCACCGACCCGTCGCCCGCCCTCAGCTTCAGGTCCGAGTAGGAACGCCGCTGGTGCTTCCGGCGGAACCTCTCGCGGATGTTGGAGCTGCCCGGCCGCCGCATGAAGAGGAAGGAGGGCAGGCGGTGCAGGAAGACCCGCTTGACCCACGGGGGCATGGTGTGTGTGCTGGGGGAGCGGTGGTGCACGTTGAGCACGCACACACTCGTCACGATGGAGAAGGTGACCAGCACCATGGCGAACATGAGGTACTTCCCTATCAGAGGCACGGCGAGGGAGGTGGGCGGGACGATCTTCGAGATCAGTAGGAGGAAGACAGTGAGGGCCAATAGGACGGAGATACACAGCGTCATCTTCTCCCCACAGTCAGAGGGCAGATAAAAGACCAGGATGGCGAGCGACGTGATCAACACACAGGGGATGATCAGGTTGATGGTGTAGAAGAGGGGCTTGCGCTTGATGATGAAGTCATAGGTGATGTCCAGGTAGGTGATGTCGTTGGGGTCCTCGTTCTTGCGTCCAGGCAGTGACACAATGTCCCACTCGCCGCTGGGCTTGAAGTCGTCGCGGCTGGCGTAGTCGCTGAGCAGGATCAGGTCGATCTCCGTGTGGTCGTAGGTCCATGAGCGGAACTTGAGTGTGCAGTTCTGCTGGTCGAAGGGGAAGTCACGCACCTCAATCTTGCAGGCAGACTTGTAGATGGCCGGGGGAAGCCAGGCCACCTCTCCGTTGTTGGAGATCACAGCATTGGAGTAGAAGGACACCTCGTAGGTACCGTCAGCACTGAACACATAGACACAGGCAGACACACACACACACACACACACACACACACACACACACACACACACACACACACACACAGACAGACAGACAGACAGACAGACAGACAGACAGACAGACACACACACACACACAGACAGACAGACAGACAGACAGACAGACAGACAGACAGACAGACAGACAGACAGACAGACAGACAGACACGCACACAGACAGACAGACAGACAGACAGACAGACAGACAGACAGACAGACACACACAGACAGACAGACAGACAGACACACACACACACACACACACACACACACAGACACACACACACACACACACACACACACACACACACACACAGACAGAGGAGAGAGAGAAGTCATACAAAAGAGAGTCAGACCTCACCTACAGCATGTAAACAAGTGAATAAAACAAACACACAAAAACACTCAATGGAAATGGACATGTATGCACACGTGTTGAGGTTTTGAGTACTTGTGTGTGTGAGATTGTGCAGAATGGTTGTCAGCATTGGAATGGTTGGTGGTTGTTAGCTTTGGGGTCAAGTAGGTAAGCGGGTGGGGGGTGGGGGGTGGGGGTTATTGCGTGACTGCTTCAGACACACCGTGTGACAGATACAGCCCTGAATCTGATTTTATCAAAAGGCTGCAGGTGATGCATTATAGATCAAACTATCAATTATAGAACAGGTGAGGAATCCAGCCACCACACTCCTCTTCCTCTACTGCCTCCTGCTCTAGAAAATGCTACTGATAAATATGTGTAGCCCCACCTGCTGACCACACAAAAAAACTGTAACTCCATACCAAACAACTGTAACTACTGTAGACCCAAACAACTGTATGTAACTGTTCACAGACACAGATTAAACCAAGTCTTAGACTAAAAAATAATTTTCTATAGAGAATCTCCATTCAAGATGCATTTTAGTCTAGGATT
>NC_139669.1:12237652-12272652 GCF_951799395.1 Argentina silus
TGGATGGATAATAAATAAGTGATAGTGAGCTGGTTGAGGAGCTGAGGCAAGGTAGAGACAGTCAGAGTGTTGAGACTTCACTCCAGACCAGCACATCTCCTCACACACCTCCTCCTCCTCCTCCTCCTCCTCCTCTCTCTCCCTCTGCTCTCTCCCTCATTCGGGTGCACTCTCCCTGCTTCAATTATTCATCTCCACTCAAGTAAAAGCACCATCATCTCACATGTACAACCCCCCCCCCCCCCCCCAACACAATCAAAGGTTACATTCCCACACTTTTTCAACCAGGCAAATCAAAAGAGTATTTTACACATCATACACATCATACATACTGATTATACTTTTGAGAAATGGTCAAAGTGACATTTATCGGTTTCTTATGGGAAGAAGTCCGCTTTCAGTTCATAGTCCTGTGTTTTTTGGGGGCAGAGATATCTTAGGTGTAAATTATTAAGAGGCTCACCATCTAGGGAGGCCTTGTCAGGGCTTCATACAGTTCAGGCTTCCCCTGCCTTTAGCTCCACCCCTGCATTCCCCAGCGTTCAACGAGTTTGACCTGTTATGTGCATTAACTATTTATTTATTTATTTATTTATTTATTTATTTATTTATTTATTTATTTATTTATTTATGAAAAGAAAGAAAAAATTAAAAGAAAAAATCCCATGATCTGGGAGGAAAAACGGACCTAATGGAGATTAGAGGAGGATCTTATGGGTTAATTGTGAACTTGTTTGTTGAACTGAAACATGTGATGAAAGCTGATCAGTAGAAGATTCCTTCTGAAAATGAAAACAAATTGGCAGATCTGTAATTTACTACTTAAAGGGACTCAACACTTTTTTTTTCTTGACTTCATATTTATTATCTCCAGTATCATACCAGTGTCGAACTTTCAATGATTTGCAAAAACTACAAGCCACAAACGCACTCCCCTTGACTGGAAACTCATTGAAAAAAACAAATGACCCCCAATGACATCATAGGTATAGGCAGCTATCATACCCTGCTTGCACCTTTAACTGTATAAGACAGTATATTTATTAAGGTTAAAGAGCTGGGTTTTGCTTGTGTTTTTGCTACCAGTGGCTATGCTAAGCTGTGTTGACGGTGGTAATTGCTATAGCTTGGCAGCCTACGTTGACTGTGCAGGCTGTATAGGCGGTGATAATGGTGCCAGTGTTTGTTGATTGTGTTGGTTGTGTCGATAGACTACTACTCCCAGTCTCAGCTGTGACAGGGCCATTCAGGGGATATCATACTTCCAGACTGAGAATACATCTCACTCGTGATAGACCCTCCTACCCCCTACACCTCTCCTCCCCCTCTCTCCTCTCCTTTCCCTTACCCATCTCTCCTCCACTCCACTCCACTCTCGGCTGCAGTGACACTAACAAGTGCAGGTTGAGAGGAGGATGGAGAGGAGAAGTGGTTCTCCCCTGTTCTCCCTCTGCCTCTGTGTCACTCTCACATTAACTCATGTAGGCGGGAGCACCCAGGCCTGGTCTCTGAAAACATCTGACGTTTGGCACAGTCATCTCAAGGAACTCTCTTGCTCTCTCTTTCTCTCTCTTTCTCTCTCTTTCTCTCTCTCTCTCTCTCTCTCTCTCGTGCGCACTCTCACTCCTGTTCTTGCTGCCACTGTCTCTGTCTCCTTCTCCCTCTCCCTCCATGTTTCTCTCTCGTTCTCTCTCTCTCGATCTTGCTGTCACTGTCTCTATCTCTGTCTATCTCCCTCTGTCTCTGTCTCTTTTTGTCTTTCTCTATCTCTCTCCCTCTCTCACACACACACCAGCTTCTTTAACATATTCCAAACCTCAAAAACAGATGGCAGCTAAAATCACAGTGACACAGAAACTATAATCATTCAAGCCAGGGGGAAACATTCAAACAAGAGTCATACATTGTTCGTTGAGTCGCTACGGTTGCATATGAGTGAGTAGCCTACATATATCCGTTGTTATTACACTGCAAACTATGATGTGTGATAAACATCCACTTTATTATGTAATAATAACTTCAAACTTAAAGGCCTATTTGCCCACAAAGTTTTGATCACAAGAGCTAGATCATTTCCGACTGATTTTCCTGCGTGCTGTGGGGGTGAAGAGAGCTAGCGTGTGATTCCTCCTCCTACACTCCTGAGCATTGCGGAGTCAGTGAGCGAGGAAAAGGTCTCGTCAGAGTTAGCTTTAGCACGCGTTAGCACACCCACCATTTACAACAGCATGCCGCAGCTACTAAGAAAGGGGGGGGGGCAGTGTGGGTGCAGGACAGTGAGGACATGAGCATGAACTCCAGTGGAGCAGTTGCAGAATGTAGAGGCTGCCTGTGTGGGTTTGAAGGTGACATTGATTCAGTCATGCAATGTTGTCCCCCCCTAGTGCCCCCCCCCCCCTCAGATGGGTGCACTCTTTCCTGAAGAAAAGGTTTACAGGAAGAGCAAAGGGGAAGAAACACACACGTGTGTACATGTAGCCTATAACTTATGATATCATGAATACCCATGTATGTTTGAACTGACACAATGTGACTCATTGTGTATCATGAGCCATGACAGCGTTGTATTTCAACTTTATCCAGATTAGTCTCATTGAGTATTCAAATCTATTTTGAATACTATATCTAAGGCTGAATGCAGCTATCTGTCAAATCTAATGTAGCTACGTGCTGCACCAAAATAGATCCCGATTCAGTACCATGATTAACGCACGTATAACCTCACATTAGTCGCTTTTCGACAACGGTGCCGGTGCGTCCTGAGACCTACTAGCGACCAGGTAGTGCTTAAAGCCTGGTGAAGTAAAGTGGAGGACTATGGAGACACTAGCAACACATTAAATACTCCGGTTTCTCAACAGGTTCTGGTAACTTAAGCATTGTATGACAATTGTATTTGTAAAAAGCGACATTTTGG
Source organism: Argentina silus (assembly GCF_951799395.1). Taxonomy (NCBI): domain Eukaryota; kingdom Metazoa; phylum Chordata; class Actinopteri; order Argentiniformes; family Argentinidae; genus Argentina; species Argentina silus. The sequence continues at coordinate 12,240,570 of NC_139669.1, forward strand.
ATGATAAGAAAATCCCGCCCTCTCTATAAACCGTGCCGCTTGCCCCGTTTGGCCTCATAAAGACCAGGGAGGTAGGAGGCTAGAGTTTTAACCACCGAATAGGCCTGGAGTAAGCCTTGTTGAAGCCTGTGACTGGAAAAGTAATCAGCCTTGGCACGCACTAACACGCACAGAGTAAACCCCGTTGTGGAAAGCCGGCCACAAAGAAAAGTCCAGACCAGCTACGCAATGCACGTTCAGCACCGTGGACAGCGCCGGTAGAACTTCCCATTAGTAGCCGACTCTCGCAGAGGAAAGTCCAAGGTCATAAAACGTCAGTGCTAATCTACAGCTATCACAAAAGGTTCATCACCATTTCCTGGTCTATCTAAAAGTGTATCCCTGTGTTTTATAAGTCATCAGACAGACGCTGGCTGGATATACCAAACAACCTAAAAGAGAAAGTAAAGGGAAATAAACTAAACCAGTCAGTGGGGGTCTCTTATTTGGTTAGTATACTATCACACAATATGACGTTGATATCTTCACAACCCTTTAGGAACATCACAAGAACAGCAGTCCGAATGCGAGTAAAATAAAGGGAAACTCTGGGTTGGAGGAGAAGGAGATTAAAATTTGTTCAAAATCCAGGACTGTGTGCCACCTCGCTCGGTTTATATAGGCATAGGCCTACTAATTACAATTATCAGAAGTAGACCTTGCCACAGACCAGGGGTCAGTTTCCCGAAAGCTTCGTAGCTTAAGTAGTAGGCTACTTAGTTTCTCCTGACGACCCAGCGGCAAAGGCATGAGATTGTAACAATTGTAAAATGCATGTTTGCAGGCCACTCTGTTCATGAATGAACGAAATTCGTTAAATGAACAACTTTTCTGGTTTAGGAGAGGAGTGGGCCTGGATTTTCAAAAGAGATAAAGTACTACTTTAGCTAAGAACCTTTTGGGAAACTGACATCAGACCATTGGCACCATGGGCCTTAACCTTTAATGCAATCATGAGAGGTTAATCAAGCATATTTAAACAGCAATGTCTGCAATTAGACAATTTACTCATTGCTAAATTACTCTCGTGGAAGGCCTATAGTGTCACAAGAAGGTTCAAGACATTTGTAATTTCAACAATAGACCTACGATGTGATAATGTGAATAAAAAGGATGATCCGCGTAAAGTAAGAGATTCCGCCCTGATTTCACACAATCATAGTCCATAACGACCGACGTGTATTTGTTGTGTAAAAAGAAAGCTTGTTAGATAATTGAGGCGTGTTAAAAATCACGTGCTAAACACAATCTGACGCACGGAAAACGTGCAATACTTTCCCCCACTGAACTGTCGAGTTGTAAATATAAATGCCATCAAACGACAATTTAGATGACATTATTCAAACATCCCAACAATTCGTACCCTTATACAATTGACGTAACCTACATTAGGCTAGAACGAGAATATTTGTTCAATATTTCCTATAGGCCTACAGTAATTACTGATTTAGAATCTTTAAACAGACTTATTCCACCCTTATTAGAGCCTAAGCATCAGGGATAGCCTACAGAGGGTGTGTCGCGACCAAATTACAATATGGACAGCGACGGTGTATTATCCTTCCCAAGTATACCCAAAGTACCTACGCAGTCCTTTTCAGGGCCGTCAGAATTTGAAGGGATTACTCACTTGCCACGGTGAGAATCAGGAGAGCGAGCGCCGCTGTCACCGGGGCTGCCATCGCCGCCTCCCTCCAGTGTGACCGACACGCGGAAACTTGGAGATGGATGAGTAGCGTCTTTTATTCTCTTTCTTCCTCAGTATGAAAATGAAACATATAACAAAGAAACACCACACACCAGCGAGCGGCAGTTCAATGTGTCATTTCAAGTCATTAAACTCCGACGATTCCCGTTAGTTTTATAAAAAGCAGAGCTCGATACGAGGCGTGGAGAGGGTTGTTCGCTGCTCCCAGATGCGGAGTCTTGTTTCTATCAGAGCGCATAGGAGTGGGGCTACGCGTCCGACCCCTGCCAGGCATGGAACTGCCAACGCACGGCAAACCGGGGCGCAGAATCGGTTCTCCAATTCCACTGAAGAATTAAAACGATATTTTTCCAGAAATGTGGCGACTATGGAGGTGGCGAGTTACTGGAGATTTGGTATTCCCGTTGATGGTGCACCGTCCATAGCGTAGATAAATGATTAAAGCGTCCGTCCTCACTTTGCCCTGCTAGCCTGGTGCGCTCTGCGTCGGCGGCGGTTCCAGTCTCTATACCGCTTAGTTTCGATCAACAGAGTTGACATTTTGTGACAACAAACAGGAAGCAATTACAGTTAACATCCCCCAGGCGATCGTTATGGAAAGCTTTTCGGGCAAATTCAAACAGCCTATACATTTACCCCCTTTTGTTGTAATCAAACATAGATTAATCCATAGAAAAATAGCCCACATTTTAACTTAACCCCCCCGCTCTCAAATCTCAGTGGGGCGCCAGTCCAACTACCAAAAGTGTTTGTTTTTAACAGTAACATAAATACAAACTTTTCAGTCACTTTCACTTTTCAGGCTTCACCAGTCACCAAAATGCCTGAAAGAATAAACTCAAACCCGGAATGATCTCAGTAGAGTTTGATTGCCTTGGTCTAACATGAGCGTCATGTCTGATACATTAAACACATGAGACTCGGGTGGGTTCACCTTTTGCCACTTAGAGCCGTTCCTACCCGCATGGGCCGAACCGCGGTGCTGGGCGTTAGCGCGTCGCGGGGCAGGGCATTTGAAGACCGTCCCTTAGATGCTGATTGATGAAAGTAGGCTATTTTCGAAGAAAAATGTAAGGCCCAGCAGCTTGAAAGCACCAACCTAGCCTAGTTTATTTAGTTTGGGAGTGCAATTCCTTGAAAAGTTCACTCCATTGTGAAAAGGCCCAACAGCTAGAAAGTCCAAAGTTTACTTCAATGGGAAATGGGCTATATGTTAGTGTGTTGGTTACTAGGTGATGACTTTCTGATGTCATATTGTCATAGCATAGCCACAAAGATGAGCACGCCTACACCCAAACACCCCCCCCCCCCCCCCACCAACACACACACACACACACACACACACACACACACACATACACGCACACACACACACACAAACACACACACACACACACCAACAACACAACAAACACAAACACACACACACACACACACACACACACACCAACAACAAACACAAACACACACACACACACATTAATCATTAACCCATCACACAGGAAGCCTTAATCATTGTATACAAAATTGCAAAGCCCACTTGATTCAAGCCAATTAGCACTGGAGTGAAAGCTGAGAGTGTCTAGGATGGCCCGTGCGGGCCAATGGATGACTCTTCATGAGTATGCTAGAGCTGGAGTGAAATAGGTCAACGCAGAAACCGTGCAAGGCGTTTCATTTGATTAACCGAGAATAAACACATAACGACTTCAGCCGCAGCACGGCCTCAGCTGGTAACCAGGGGCTACGTAACAATTACGGAGGGGGATTATGCAATTAACTCTGCGTGAACTTAATTAAGCCGCTTTGAACAGCAACTTCACCCCAAATGCCGCTACATGCTGTAACCCCGCTCAAACTACCCAGAGATTTGTGTCCACAGTGGACAGGAGGAGGAGGAGACAAGGAAGAGAGGAAGGAGAGAGGCGGGGAGAGAGTGGGAGTGAAGGAGGGAGAGATGATGGAGAAGAGGTGTAGAGGAATAAGAAGAGATTCTCTTCACACTCACTCTCCTCTCTTCCTGCCCCCCCCCCCCCCCCGCCCCCCCCACTACGGTACCACCACCCAACGTGGTGGTACCGTAGTGAAGCCACATGTCCGTTGACGACCAAATCAAATTAGCGTCCATCATCCCATACTCGCTTCCACCCCCCTACCCCCTCACCCAGTAATGACCATTTGGCTCTGGCCCTAAAAGCTGGGGGGGAGGAGGGGGGGGGGGGCAGAAATCTAATCAGAGCTACTTACTCCTCACTGTGGGCTCTGTCATGGGACTGGCACAAGGCCCTGGAGAGCAGCAGGGTCCGACAGAAAACTAAAACCTATAAGCACTTTGTCCTCCTCTCCTCACTCACAGACGCATGTACACATGCACACACACACACACACACACACACACCCCATCACTGACACGGGTGAAAATGATGCACCCTGTCAATCCCACCGCCTGCTAATCTGATCAACACTGGCGCCAGAACACTCTCTCACCAGCCTTCTCAACGTGTGTCGCTCTTTCTCTCTCTCTCCCTCTATCCCTCTCTTTTTCTCTATTTCTTCACTCTCTCCCTCTCTTTCTTCCCTCTCTCTCCCATCATATCCCTCTCCTTCCCTCTCTCCCCCCTCCTCTTCTTCCCATTTCTCTTCTTTTCCATCTCTCTCTCCATCTCTCAGTATGTACTGTGTGCAGCCACACTTAGCTGTCTGTTGGGATCCAGTATTGTCTGTCTGAACATAAAGCCCCTCATGTCATCTTTACTGGTGGCTGTGTGTACTGCGTATAATCCAGCTACACCATAATCCTGACAGACATGCACAAATTTAGACCCAATATGACAGGCTGATGCAAATCAGCATAATACATAAAACCGTCTTGTCTCTACGGTACAGGAACATAGAGTTGAAGAGATGGAAGAGAGGGTGATGGGTGAGGGGGGAGAGGGGAGAAGGGGGAGAAGGGGGAGAGAGGGGGAGAAGTGTGAACGGAGGAGCAGGGAAGGGATGGTGGTCCTTTCTGTGGTGATCTGACAGGTTGTGTACCACGGGAGGCAATTATGGCACAATTATGGCATTTAGCAGATGCCTTTATCCAAAGCGACTTACAACAAATACATTTGTCTAAGTGAGTGAATCATCTGTCCATCAGTCATCAAAAGAAAAAGTAATCTATGCTTGGACCAGGAGCTTTGGCAGAGGTCAAAAGAGGTCTTTAGGAGGGGCAGTTAAGATGTAGCCTGAAGAGATGGGTCTTCAATCTACGGCGGAAGATAGGTAGTGACTCTGCAGTCATGATAGCAGTGGGAAGCTTGTTCCACCAGCGGGGTGCCAGGACAGTAAAAAGCCGTGACTGAGTAGCGCGGCTGCTGCATCCACATAGTGGCGGCGGTGCCAGGCGGCCAGCCGAGGTGGAAGAGCGGAGTGATCGGCAGGGGTTTGGGGGCTTTCTGTGTGTGTGTGTGTGTGTGTGTGTGTGTGTGTGTGTGTGTGTGTGTGTGTGTGTGTGTGCGTGTGTATGTGTGCATATGTATGTGTGTCAAGATCTTTTGTGACTCCTTCTCTTTCTCTCCCCCCCTAGACCCATTAACTTAATAATATATATCTTTTCTCCTCTCAAACACATGAAAACTGTCCCTACACACCCTGTCAGATTCTCAGACTCAAACAAACTCAAACTCCAACACATACACACACACACACACACACACACACACACACACACACACACACACACACACACACACACATACATGCACAAGCATGCATAAACTCTGTCCCTGCACACCCTCTCCACACACTCAAACAAACTCACAGATATCCATGCTGTTTAGATCTCCTCTGAGACTTTCTCTTTCTTCAAAGTTTGAATTTCCATTTCCTTGCCCACCTAAGGGGAGGCTGGTGGTAGCAGAAATCGGAGGACGAGCTCATTGTAATGCATGGAATTCATGGAATGGAATAAGGAATGGTATCAAACACACGTGTTTGATACCATTCCTTATTCCATTCCATGAATTACAATGAGCTCATCCTTCGATTTCTACCTCAACAGCCTCCCCTCGTCCGCCTCTGTGTTATATCAGTTTAGATCTCTCTAACAGACTCAGGCCACTGGCATCCACAGATGCCTGTTTACCCTAGCTGGGTAAATTGGGTAAATTACCCTCGCTGATCAATTACAACAGGAGCTCAAAGGAAACAGCATCCGCTCTCAAGGAGAATAGACACAGACAGGTCAATAGTACTGTCAATAGCACATTATCAATTATCTCTGCTACCACACACACACACACACACACACACACACACACACACACACACACACACAGTCCAGTCCTGTGTTCCCATATGAAGTTCGTGTGTGTGTGTGTGTGTGTGTGTGTGTGTGTGTGTATGTGTATGTGTGTGTGTGTGAACTGCTTTTTTATGGTGCCACTCCCACTATCACTCTTGGGAAACCCTTGAGGCTTTAATTAAGAAATAGGATAATTAACGAACTTAACTACTGCATGTTGGGCTGACCGCTATCCCCACGTGTGTTTATTAGAAGCACTTTTAAAGTAATTCATGAAAAAATGTCTTCTTTAAACTCTGAGGTAGCTGGTAGGAAGGCCAAAGTAGTTTAATAAGGTTCATACATGTAGTTTCCCAGGGAGTTCTCTGGGAGTTCATGTTATGGCTTACACAGGAGCTTTGGTTGAGCAGTAAGAAGCAGTCATTCTCTTGATTAAGGAGGGAGGAGGAGAGAGAGGGTGGGAAAGTTGGACTGATAATGGTTTAAAGAACGAGGGAGATGGGCAGTATATTGTATTCATTCATCAATCTCTTATAAAAAGAGATCTCTGCTGCACTATTGTTAGGGAGGTGCTATATTGTACGATAATATCCTCCCACTTAAATTCATCTCCTGTATGTTTTGTTTTCATTATGCGTCTGTGTCTGCTCAACCCAGATGATCCCAGTTATCAGGACCAGATCTCTCCTGTTCCTCATCCTCCTCCTCAATTACACGCAATCCTATCAGTGACTCAGTATCTAACCCCGCTCACACACATACATACACACACGCGCGCGCACGCACGCACACGCACACACACACACACACACACTTCTGCTGCTCACGGATCACTGGCAGGACATTCCAAATAGCCCAGAAAGAGAGAGAGGTGTGTGTGTGTGTGTGTGTGTGTGGGTGTGTTTGTGTGTGTGTGTGTGTGGGTGTGTTTGTGTGTTTGCGTTTGTGTGGGTGTGTGTGTGTGTGCGTGCGCGCGCGCATCTTTCTGGGTATCTCAGTGTGATCTGTACTTCTTTGATATAATTTCCAGGAAAATCACATTCTGCCAAAATACCTAGGGGGTTTGGACCTGGGTCACGATGTGACTGCACTCCCTGCAATGTAAGTCACTTTAGATAAAAGCGTTAGCTAAATGGCATATATAATTAGTATTAATATTAGTATTATATTATAGTATTAGTATTATATATTACAATGTTCTCACCATAGAAAGTCCATATGTGTACATATATGGGTGTGTGTTGGCATATTATGTGTATGGTAAACATGAAAAGCACAGAACAGAATAAGAGTGCTATATGAAGTGCCAAGCCTCGTGATCCTCTACACCATAATTCCAGAACCGCAAACCCTTCACTTTTCAATGGCTAGAATCATTTGTATACAATGATATTACAGATAGCCAAACTGCCTCTTTGGATGAGACTTGCATCATATACTCTCCTCTTCAAAATGATATCAATAAATCAGGAAATAAAAGTTTGATATCATGGTCCTCAAATCCTATAAGGAATATAAGGAAAGGAAAGCCTTGGGCTACAGAAGCACACGACAATGGCTTTTGATGGAGACTGAAAGCAGTGACCCTATGACACATGTTTAGAATGATATCAATGTACATACATCACACACACACAGCTAAATGTGTCACCAAATTGCTGGAGGCGGGGGCAGACGGAGGTCAGGAAAGGCCTCAGTGCCTCTGAGCAGGTACCAGGGGCAAGATGAAGCCTATGCTAGCTGACCAATCGGATCACAGTCACTGTCACAGGAAGCGCATGCGCCGTGAAGAGAAGGAAGACAAAAAAGAAACACACTGAGAATAACTAACACACACACATCATACAGTGTACAGAAATAACACAAAGGGTGTGTCCCTCAATACAGTACGGAACACACCACAAATAACACACACACGCAAAGGACAATAGGATTATAGGAGAGCAAACAAACACACCATCGGACAATCATCATCCTCCAGAAACACACATCCAGTCATCTGTTTTGCACCGCACGACAAAAAAAAACTCTGTTTTTTGACGCCTTTGTTTGTTCGTTTGCTTTTTTTGACACAAAAAAACAAAGAGGTCCAACAAAGAAGTGGGATAGAAGCAGAGCAGAGCAGAGCAGAGCAGAGCCTGAACTCAGTGAACAAGGCTGATGGAGGAACACTCAGGGGGAGACGGTGGATTCTACATCTGTATTCTCTGTCATAGGGGGAGATATTGGGGAGATATTGGGGAGATATTGGGGAGAGTGATTAAGAGGAGAGGAAAAAGACGGGTCACACTTTATTCGCATCGTCCCCGATAGATGATCTACCGTTGCTCAAACGATCAACAAACGATATCAACTGCATCTCTGTTGATACGCAACAGCTTGCTAGGCCTAGGGTTAGGTTTAGGGTGAGAGTAAAGCCTAAGGTTAGGATGAGTGAGTTGGAATGTTTTTGACAGTCAACTGAACATCGACTGAACATCTGCGGTCACTCTGGGAGATGAACTCACAGCTGAGACAGGCAGACAGGGCTGAGACAGACAGACAGGGCTGAGACAGGCAGACAGGGCTGAGACAGGCAGACAGGGCTGAGACAGACAGACAGGGCTGAGACAGGCAGACAGGGCTGAGACAGACAGACAGGGCTGAGACAGACAGACAGGGCTGAGACAGACAGACAGGGCTGAGACAGGCAGACAGGGCTGAGACAGGCAGGGAATGAAGCCACTTATTTCCTCAGACTTCTTTAGAAATAGGAGGCAGATCTCTCTGCTCTTGTCTTCAGAACATCCCACCTGCGTAGTGTGTGTGTGCATGTGTGTGTGCGTGTGTGTGTGTGTGTGTGTGTGTGTGTGTGTGTGTGTGTGTGTGTGTGTGTGTGACTAACTGTATCCACTCGTGTGTAAGTGAATTGGGTAGAGCTTGTCACCTTCCCTGCCTTCCAAAAGGACAGAATGGAGAATCCATGTACCTTGTCAACCTGGGACACTCTGCACACGCACAGACACACACGCACACACACACACACACACACACACACACGCACAACGCAGGTGGGATTTTCTGAAGACAAAAGCAGAGAGATCTGTCTCCTATTCTAAAGAAGTCTGAGAAAGACGAGAGGGGGAGAGAATAAGTGGAAGAACAGAGAGAGGATGATGAAGGAAAGGAAGGAAAAAGAATGGAGGGACAAAGAGACACTGACATAGTGAGGAGAGAGAGAGAGAGAGAGAGAGAGAGAGAGAGGAGGGTAGAGGTAGAGAGACAAAGAGAGGAGAAGGGGGGAGAGGGGGGCAGCCTAGTTTGGTCATATTTGAAATCTGATCAGAGTTTGGATGGTGGTGTGAGTCATACACACAATAAGTGATCATGGCACCATTAGAGACCACTCAAGCCTAGGAGTCTGCCTCAAAAGGGCACAGTGACATCATACTAATTACATCACACCAACTAACCCAGAAGGGGCATCATCAGTTCACCTCATTTACTGTACATTCTGTCAATCAAAACATTATGTGGTTTATGGAGTAAAGTTTTTTATATCTCCAATAAAGTAGGAGAAACCCTGCGCGCTGACCAGGCTAAAATTGCTGGAGCATAGACCTGGTGAAGTCAATGGAATAAAAAGATGGACCGCACTCACTGTTGTTGTTAAATGAAAATGTTTATTATCCCTACGTCAGGATATCCTCCACACGCACACACACACACACACACACACACACACACACACACACACACACACACCTAACCTACCCAGACCTGAAACTACACAAAAACATAGTGTGTGCGTGCATTAGGGAGAAAGGGATGAGGGTGGAAGGGAAGAAAGGAGAAAAGGAGGGAATGATTCCTTGGGTAATGTGAGGTCATTCCTTTCATGCGTCCTCAGATAAGCTTTCCTTTCCCCTACAGCCAATCTTTGAGCTCCCTGAGGACATGCCACCAATAAGGGAACAGCTAGAGGACAGCCAATCAGCCAAACATTCCAGGACCCCAGTGGGATCCCTAATGAGAAGCACCAAGTGAAGTGAAATGTTGTTTTTCAATATTTCCCCCCCATGTGAAAAACAGAGATAAAGTATTTGCAACAGGGCATGACTTTGAATGACAAACTTTTGAGGTTCCACTTTGTTCTGCTTGCATGCACGTACACACACACACACACACACACACACACTCACACACTCTCTATCTGTGTACAAACGGGGTTAAGGACGGGAAGGGAGGACTCTGCTTGACTCATCATGATTGGACCACAAGGCCTCTGAATCAATTAAACATGAATTCCCAAAAATCACGCACAGTGTCTCTATGGTGTATCTGTCTCAGCAATAGAAGGCTCCTGCTCCAATGCACCAGTGTGGCGTGAAAGGACAATATGTAAAACAGATCTCATCCTCTCTCTATGCATCAGGTCACAAGGCTGAGAGCAACAGCCTCGGATAAACAGCTGTCCCTACCGTCTCCCTTCCTCTGCCTCACTCCCATTCTGTTTCTCGAGTCCTGTATTTCTCTCTCTCTCTCTTTCTCATGTGATTCTGTTTCATTAAAGTCAAGAAATTGAGACTTTTAAAGAGGGAGGGAGAAGAGGGAAGAGAGAAAAAGAGAAAGGAGAGATATCAAGAGGAGATGGAAAAAGGGGGGAAGAGAGGTAGGCTAGAGTAGAGGGCCAGCCAGGCGTGAGTCATCTCTATGACGCAGGTCAGAAAAGACAGTATAGCCAAACTCACCGTAAACGTCAACACATCACAATCCCAGCACCGGCGACAACACACGGTGCTAGGTAACAAGCGTGTACTGTGCCCAGACACGCGTGCTCGCTCCATCTGGGGTCACATGTCAGCAGAAGTGGGTCATTGGCCAGGTTGACACAGGTGAGTGGCCCAGCCAGCATAGTAAGGCATTCAGTAGAAACATGCTTCTCAAAAACAATGTCAGCCACACATCCTGTCGTATGTCCAAGTGCTAAGTTCTAGCACCCAGTTGGTCTCAAGATAATCTTTACCTTCTCCTTTTAGGCACTCCTTAATGCCGCTCCCTAGATCACAAAAAAGATGGATGGGTTTACACTGCACGCTTTATGGCTGAGCAGAGCACATCCATATAGATTACACACATCCAATTCATTCAGATCAGGAAGGGGCCATCTAAAAGTGTCTAGGGGAGGAGAAGGCAAGGAAAGGAAGTGTGAATACATTAGAGAGAGCTCAACATCGCTGAATGCCACCCTGCCACTGGGAGAGGGCGCCATCTGATGGCAGCTTGCAGTTATTACAATTCAAGATTAAACCAAAAGCACAATGACAAAAGCATAGACATCCGAAATAACAGTGTGTATCATATCTTTATTAATGAACCATCACCTCGAGTCTAACACATCCAGAACAGAGAAATCCAGCACAAGTTCAGTCAACTTTATCACTTGTAATCATAATTCATTAAAAAAAACTGTACAAAATGTGATTTTTAAAAAGTTCATATCAAGCCTTTTTATTTGGTATACAGTACAGATATTCATATATCTATAATACAGCATATATTTAACACATGTGCCACTGCAAAGTCACAGACAAACTGATCATCTTTAATAGGAACAAACAAAAAGAAGATTAAAATATGCGAGAAGCTTCAGAGGAGTACAGTGAAGCTTGTTGGGAACAATGATCAACGGGAATGATGAGGTAACAACTGCCAGGCAGGATGATCAACTAAACCAACAGAAAGAGATCAGGCAACAGAGAGGCAGAGTGGCATGGGCCCTTACTACTGGAACTACATGGAGAGGGCCTTGTGGATACCCAAGTCTTGCACGTGTACGTGTCCGTACACACGTACACACACACACAATCATACATACTCAAATGCTTAGAGACACATTGAAATACAGTTTCTCTCACTCTCACACACACACACACACACACACACACAGCTGAGGAAGGGCCTAGCTGAAGGACATTCAGGGCAGAGGATGTGAGAGCTTGTGTGTGGGGGGGAGGAGGCAGGGGGGAACGGAGTGTGAGATGGAGGAGGGGAAAAAAAGAAGAAAGAATGATAGCGGGTTAGGGAGGGAAGAGGAGAGGAGAGGAGAGCTGGTTTAAGGACAGGTCCTCGACAGGGGGAGAGGCAGGAGAGAGGGGAAGTAAAACGAGAGAAAGCAGAGATAAAAGGGAGGAAAACAATGCTGGGGGGGGGGGGGGGGAGGGGGGCAGTGCTGAAACTACTTGGTTGACAGTCGGAGTGGCTGTCACTCTGAGTCTCGCTGGACCTCCGAGGCATCAGCCCTACAGATGGGACACGTCCTGTTAGCCTGGGGAGGTCAGGAGAGAGGGAGAAAGAGAGAGAGAGAGAGAAAAAAGGTGTCCTTTAACCAGTGGATAACCTCGTTTTCCCCTGGCACAGCGTATTTAAGCCTGGAATAACCAACTACTCAAACCTGACCTTAGTGGCAGTGAATGTACCCAGTATTAATAACAATACACTTTTCTTGCAGTGATTGGCGTTACCGATCTTTGTTACTGAACTCACCCTGAGCCACTTGTCGACGCACTTCCCATGGAACTCGTGACTGCAGGGGAGAACTCGAAGCAGCTGACGAGACTCAAAGTCACTCATACACACCACACACCTGGAAGACAACAACATCGACACCACGTCAACCGTTTGCTCTGGCTGGCGAGTGTCGAGAATCACGGTATCCTCACAGATGCTTACAGTAATTGTTCCGATTGGTGGTTGTTGGGGTTGAACCGGTAGGAAGGCAGCTGCTCGATGTCTCCCTTGGTCAGACCTCGGAGTTTAGCCTCCCCTAGACGCTCCGCCAGGTTCAGAAGGGCCTAAGGGAAGGGTCAAGAAACAATCAAATCATTCACATGAATCAAAAACGCAAACATATTTTTTTGGAGGGGGAAATGATTGCGTGAGAGCAGGAGAGAACTGAGGAAGGCGTACGAGGTCAACAGCGAGCGCTACGGGAGATCTGACCTCATAGTTCTCCACCTCTCCGTCATCAACGTCCAGCTCTAGACTGATGGCAGGGCCTGTGGGCTGGACTGGCAGCATTGAGCTAGGAGACAGAGAGAGAGAGAAGAGAAGAGATGAGGAGAGGGAGAGAGATAGATACACTGTGTACAGACACACAGGGACATACACACACACACACACACACACACAGGGAGGGACACACAGGGACACACACACAGGGACACACAGGGACACACATACACACACTAAATGAAATGTGATTACATGGGGAGAGCTACGTAGTCACCTTTCATTATTTTCTGTCTGTGTTGTAAGTGGGCGTAAATCCAATGACGGTGATTCAATGCTACCTGCTGTCCTGGAGTGTTCCCTCACATATTAATCAAAACAGCACCAGCGTCATAGGTCAGTAATTTATAGAAACCAGCAGATGGCGTCATGCACCTGAAAGCCATTTTACAATCTATAGATCAGAGACCATGCATTGATCCGACTGGCTGATGCCTTCCAAGCTCAGCATGTCCCCACCCTAGTTGACCACATTGTGCCCCCTCACTCTGTCGCAAATGCGACGGACGGGAAAAGAAAGCATGTGCATTCTCTCGGAATCATTGGCCTGGAAGGTTCTGAGTTACTTACAGGAAGTAAGGCAGGAAACTGGGGTGGTAAGGCGAGGGTGGCAGTGGCTGCTGGGAGCGGTAGCGTCGCCCCGGGATACGGCGAGGCATAAAGTTGGGATAGGACTGAAACACACAGAGAGATGGAGAGTCACGTCAGGCTCGTGACGTGATATAAACGGCATATAAAATGCAATAGCCAAAAACATGGGGGACCTTACAGACATTTTAGCTGCAAGGAAGCTAAAATGGACAGCTCCTTTCAGCGCATTTCCCTACAGAATGTCACAGACCAATACAGAGAGCAGCTAGAGGAGGATATTACAAGTGAGGAGAGAAAATTGGACTTATTAGCATCAGGGAAGGAATGTGGCCCAGGCAGGCTTCCACCAGAATTCTCCAAAAAACATTTAGGGATTTCCTATCCCCTTTACTGAGAAATGTGTTTAAACACTCAATCTATTAAACACTCCCCAAAATGGTACAATTATCCACAATTACAGTATTAACCAAAAGAGAATAAGGCTCCAGATGACCCCACCTCCTACAGGCCTCTCAGTCAATTAAATCACTGATTCTAAAATATTAGCAACACGGCTCAAACCGGTTATTTTGGAGTTACTACAGTATGTTAAGATTAAGAAATGGGATCCCTAGTGGTGACATTAGATGTTGAAAAAGCATTTGATAGAATTGAGTGGCGCAATCCTTTTAAAGTCATGCAAAAAATGTGTTTTGGAGATTTATTGTATAAATAAGTATTTATTGATTGGGTCAAATTAACAGTGCTCCTCAAGCTGCCACATCTATAAATGGTACATCATCCTCCCTTTCTAAAAACACAAGGCACAACACAGGGGTCTCCTTTCTCTCCACTGCTTTCTATGATTATGGAACCCTTGGAAGAAGGTATCAGATCAATTCCACTGATTACTGGTATACAGACTAAATATAGATATATGAAATACAAGATTTCTTTATATGCTTATGTTATTTTATTTATGAGTAATTCAATATCGGCTGTCCCAGCCCTTATTCAAACAATCAATTAATTCACTTTATATCTTGGGTATAAGATTAACTTGAAAACACAACCTAGGTTTCAGTACAGCATGGTGGGGAATTCTATATTTCACTGACATGCACTGAAATTAATAGAAGGCAGCCAATGCAATACAGTCCAATGCACTGTAGATTGCACTCTTTTCATGTGACGATGAAGGATCCTTTTCCTCTCATTGTTTACTGTTACGTGGTAATGTTTTGGGTACAGTCATATGCCTTTGTGACAGCATAAGGTTACAGCAGCTTTAACTGTGTTGTCTTGTCTGTGTGATTTCTCTGTGTGATATCAACCTCACTGCCACATTACCCTAATTATCCACACATCGTGGAAAGACTTTCCTGGACCTGTTCTATCAATTACTGTGTCACAAAGAAGAAACGTGGCCTGGTAAAAATGCGTAAAAAAACCTACTTTTTCAGATCATTGGATAGGCTAGTAACACCTGTGCAGCCATACAGTAATGTTCATATGTGTCTGTTTCACAAAGAATATGGATAGGCTTGAGTTCTATCATATACATATAAGTTAGTTGTGTAAACCACCAAATATACACTCACTGAATACTTAGGAACACCTGTACGCCTTCTCATGGTGGAGATGGTGTAATGGTGTGGGGAATGTTTTCTTGGCACACTTTGGGCCCCGTTAATACCAATCAATCATCGCTTGAATGCCACAGCCTATTTGAGTATTGTTGCTGACCATGTGCATCCCTTCATGGCAACAATTTACCCATCTTCAAGTAAAAGCAAAGCAAGCAAAAGTCATCGCAAAATGTTTCATGAAGATGACAATGAGTTCAGTGTTCTTCAGTGGCCTTCCCAGTCACCGGATCTGAATCCATGCCTTTGGCATGTGGTAGAACAGGAGATTCACAGCTTGAAAGTACACCTGAAAAATCTGCAGGAATTGCATGATGCAATCATGTCATAACGGACCAGAACCTCAAAGGAATGTTTCCAACATCTTGTGGAATCAATGCCACGAAGAATTGAGGCTGTTTTGAGAGCAAAGGGAGGCCCTACCCAATATTAATATAGTGTTCCTAATAAAGTGTTGAATGAGTGTATACCTGCATCAGTGTTTCTTCAGCCTTTTGTCTCAAGCAGGGGCACTGAAGCCCCCAAATCAGCATCCAGGATGGACTTTTAGGACAGATTTTCTGGTTTTAGGTGGGGCAAATGGAACACTAAATGGAACACTGACCTGCATATTCTTTCCTATGCAGTTGGACCTCAATGGGTGTGTATTATCAATTCTATTATGAATTAGGCTGTTTGAGAGAAGCTTTGAATCCTAAGCATGTTGTTTGAAGAACAGTGTTGCTCTCTCGTTTGAAAGTGGGTCGAGTGAATTTATTTGACATGGGCTACAGCCACAGAAGCCTGTTTGTGCTTTATTAAACCGATTAATTTGAGAAACCTTTTACATCCATTCTTTGGTCTTCTCTTCTATATGCATAGAATTCACAAGTTAGCTAGCAACTACCCGTCTGAAAACATAGTGAATGCATGCAGCAAAGCATCAGGGGACGGCCCGAGGCTGCCAGGCTGGAGGTGTGGACAGTGTAATGACGACCAGGGCGAGCTTTACACTCATTCAACTACCTGAATGTAGCTTCATCACTGGCATCAGAGGACATATTATGCCATTAACATGAGATGTACTATTGATGTGATGGCCAGACGGGACGGCGGTGAGCCCGGCCATAGCTAGCCACATTATTAGAACACGCCTCCTGTCCTGTTTTGATTGGAGGAGGAGAGCCCCTCCTGTCTGGCGGAGGAGCCCGATACGGCAAATGATCTCCAGTTACACACTACCATGGATAGCAAGCTAGATTTCTGGTTTACCGGGCATAAATGAACGGTAGGGCAGACATCATTATCCAAGCAAAGGCACCCCTTTCAGCAATGTCATTATGATGATCTGCCTAGTTCTTATTTTAACTTGTTTTCAAATGTTTTTCCAGATACCCCCGCCCTCTAATTGCAATTTGTGGCGTCACTTCTGAAGATATGACTACAAACACCAGACAGTATTCAATCAGAAGAAGGCTGTCCCCACCCTCACAGCTAATAAAGACATTATGTCTACTCTTATGACAGACAATATTAAATGTACACAAAATTGTGTTCTGGACAACTTTTACAGGACATCCTTTAGTGAGTTTGTGGATGAGATGACCAGATTGCCCCAATTAGATTTAACTCCTGCATATAACTTCTAGTCATGGTTATACAATTATCTAGACACCCCTTCTCTCCTCCTCCCTCCCTCGTCCCCTTCTTTTCTCCTTATTATTTTATTTATTTGCCATCTCTATATGCTATTGTTTCTATTTGTTGTTATCACTTAAGGTCTTAAATTGACAGAGTGACAAGATAATCTGTGTGAGTAAGCTTTGAAAGTCGTTCCAAGTACTCAGGGGATAGAAACTAAAGGCTGGTATACCTAGTTCAGACGTGACTTTGAAGGTTAGTTAAGCTTAGGACCGAGTTTGGTACTCTGGAGAGCGTGACTGCCATAAAACAATGCGAGATAAAAACAGGAGTTTTAAAATAACTGCTTTACATTGTTTTTTATTTATATGATAAGCCCTTCATGAACTCAAAGACTCCCAACCCACAGACTGATATAAAAGACAATGGTGGGTGCGGAAACTATCTCCAGAGATGAACCACAGAGTAGAGTAGATAAAGAGTCTAACGGTTTGAGAACTGAGGCTGCCGTGTAAATTGCCATGTAAATTGCCATGTAAATTGTGTCATCATTATCAAGGACAGGGAGGAGCGTCTCCTGGACAATCCTCCTCCTATTATCTAAAGTGAAGCGGGACTTAATTCATTTTTGTCCTCTCGACCATCAATAAGCAATTTTTTTTTATAGAATCAACCTTGGTCAAGAATTGCCTCCTGAACTGAGAGGGCACAGAAGTAGACAACAGCATCAGCATAAAGACGACATTTACAATTGTTCAAGGACAAAAACATTATTTACGTAAATGGTAAACAACAGTGGACCGAGAATCTAACTTTGCATAACACAGTTATTAACATTGAGAAAACTAGACTAAACTCAATCTACTAAAACACATCTTATCCTGCAGGTCATTTTGAAACCATTACAGATGGAATGATCCAAACCAATGTGAAAAGCCTTAGAGAGGTAAATATAGACAGCAGCACAATGCTAGTTCTTATCCAGAGAAATCACAATGTTATATATAACTAGGGAAGCAGCAGAGAGTTTATGATCAATAAACGTAGACTTGACTTGAGATGGTCCAGACCTAAACACCCTGAAGAAAGAAAGAAGGAAATATGTGGGTTCAGGGCTATCCCTCAAGATGACCAGAGAGACACTCACCACTCCAAAGAACTCCTGGGGGAGAGGATCATGGGAGAGGAAGTGGAGCTGTGTGGAGTGGGGGGGGAGGGCGTGGTGGGCTGCAGGGGGGTAGTGAAGACCCGCCCCCAAGGACAGGTGCTCCCCCAAGAGCTCCACATCATTCTCTATCCTCTGCAACGGCTATGAGAGATATACAGAGAGAGATATACAGAGATACACAGAGAGAGCGAGAGAGAGAGAGAGAAGTCAATTATTACAGCCTACATACAACAGCTGAGTGGGCTTCTGAGTCTTCGTAATGAGGTTGTATGATCGCAAATTGAATGCCAACAAGGGAAGCCAAGTTTGAATGATTAATTCAAGGCTAAGTTCTTGTCAATGTTATTAGCGAACCACCATGCAGCTATGAAGCTCAAGTATCTCTAGTCCCACACATGGACTAAAGGTTAGCGTCAGCGTTGGCTGTCTGGAGCTAACCTAGCTTGCTAGGCAACAGAAATATACTTCAACCTCCCAATGCGTTTGTGCCACTCACCGATCGTGCCTGCTGTGTTGGATAGGGCCCAAACTGTCCGGGCTGGGGTAGGTGGGCGGGGTGGTGGGAGAGGTGAGGAGGGGGGTGGGGGAGATGGGGAGGGGGCAGGAGGAAGGTGGGGTCACTGGAGAGCAGAGAGGGGAAGGGGTAGGGCATTGGCAAGTGCTGCACAGAACACGTTTGCAGAACCTGAGAAATACAAAGAGATCAATCAATCAATTAGATCATCATCAATTAGAGATATTATGCATTAATTCAGAGATAAGTCCTTTCAGGCGAGGCGAGGAAAGTGTGTCTGTCTGTCCCCGAGTGGTTGAACTCACAGGTGGAGGGACGCTGCAGACCGGGTAGTGCTGGCCACTGAAGACTACTGAGCAGGCTGGGAGCTGCTGGGGGGCAGAGCGAGGGGGCAGGCCAGGAGTACCCCCTGTAGGAGAGACCTGGTACGACACAGGAGCAGAGCCCTGGGGGACATAGGTGAAAGTTCATCACACAACCAAGACCACCTAATGCACTAATCAGGGTTTACATCAATTCAAATTTAAACTCCGGTCAGTGAAGGAGATTCATTGAAACTCGCCATTTATTTTCAAATGAGGCAGTTCTTGAATTGGAGGGAATTCCCTTTTTCCAGTAGAAAGCCACACTGCTCCAGACATAAGAGAGAAAATAAAGCAAAAAAATTCTTCAACTGACCTGATCATGGAGGTCCAGCACCATACTGCTCTGCTGTTGAGTTGGGTGGGGATGGGGATGATGGTGGGGATGCTGGTGCTGGGGGTGGGCGGCGGGGTGCAGCAGCCTGGGGGACAGGTTGGGGGGGTGGAGGGGGCGAGGGGACAGGTTGGGGGGGTGGTAGGGGCGCTCCTCTGCTCCCCGGGGGAGCTGCTGGCTGTAGGGGTAACTCTGTGGAGGGACGGGGTGACGGTAGTTCTCATCCTGAGGTCCTAATGATTGACCGTGGTGCGGGTGAGGGGGATGGTGGTGATGATGATGAGGGTTGTGGTGGTGATGATGGTGGTGGTAGTGGTGATGGGGGTGAGGAGGGTGGGGGTGGTGGCGGGTGAGTCGGTCACGGCGGCCCCGCTGGCGTCTCATTGGAGGACTGGGGGAGAGAGAGAGAGAGAGAGAATAACATTTATTACATAATCATGATGCACAGTGGGAATGCGGAACAGAATGACAACATTGATGCTGATATAGCGTCATATCGTAGCAGAGAATACACATCAACACATACACTGGGGCTGTGATGGTTATGACATTTTATGACAGGCCACTCTTACAGCATAATCGCCGCGAGTTAATTTGCCAGTTTAAGCACCGTTTCTGGTAGCCTAGCAACAAAAGTAACGTTTTTTCCTCACTCCACGGGAAGCCAAGGCGGCTACAGTTTCAGGTACCCAAGAAAAATAAGTTATGTTTTTATAATTTACACTACTGCTATTGAGTACAGTTTATCTACTTGAAAAAGGCTATAAAAATTCAGTCGTTAACTGCGTAGCTCGACAGATATACGATTACCATGCCGGCCCTAATATATACACCACTGCACATACACACACACACCTGCGGCGGTTGCGAACAGGAGTGTGGCATCTCTCCGGTAGGTAGTGTGGGTGTGGCCTGCGGCTGGGGGGCAACTCCCATGGACGAATGGGAGAGGAGGGAGTAGGGGGAGGGGCGGAGCTCAGGTCTAACATGGACTGTTGGGAAAGACGCTGTCGCTTGGGGCTAGGACTGTCCTCAATCTGGAGAGAGAAGAGGGGGAGAGAGGGGAGAGGGGGGTGAGAGACAAATTAAACTAGATTACTGGTATATTTGGTTACTGCATTATTTTACACCGATACTACGGCATTGTCCTACTGATGTGCTGGTACTGGGTAGTGTTCCATACTCACCTTGTCCCTGTCATCACTGTAGACGTTGTCTGGGTGGAAGTGAAGTACTCCCCCTACTGGCCAGAGGGAAAACACAGGGTCACGCCAGGCTGTACATAACATCACAAGACTGAAGAATTCAGCCTAACAGGAATAAACAAGCAGTCACACTCCGCCCTGCCCCTCTGCGGTGTTCTGTCCGCTTTCCTCTGTCGTGACTCAAAATGTGTTTGAGCTGTGAAGGAATGGAAACATAATCATGGCTGAATAAAGTCACCAGTCCTCAGCTTGGGTCTGTGTCTAAATGGCTTTGAATGGCCCGTTTCAGACAGACACTGTTGGATGTTGCATTGATAAAGAGGGGGGTGGGGGGGGGGGGGGGCAGAGAACCACTCTACAAAACATGACACACTCATCTCTCCAATCTCTCACAGAGAAACTCTAGTCTCTGATCTCAAAGATGAAACTACTCCCTCTATTCCCCTCACTGACACACACAGACACACACCAATCCAATCTCCAATCCACAGAGATGCCCTTGAACTCTGCTGATGGAGTTCCTTTAAAAACTGTCCCCTAAAACACCACCCCCACTTCCTCCCAACCTTCTCCTCTTCCATCTCTCCCCACCCCTGCCTCATCCAACTCGCCCCCTCTATCTCCAGAATCAATGGATCCGAGAGCGCTCCTCTCCCTTTCTTGCCTTTGTGACGCTACTCCAGAGCTCTGTGAAGTCTGTGGAGACTGACAGCTCAAAAGACCACCAGCGGCTGCAGAGAACAGGTGACTGGCTGGGACTTCAGCAGAGACACACGCGTGCAGAGCTGACTGAGACACTGAGAAACAGAGCCACCATCATATAGGGAAAAATACTACGCTGGGTTCTGTTGGCCATGATACAGGGCCATAACCAGGCCCCAGTGCACAAATGGACCACCGGTTTGAGCCTGCTGCACACCAACAGGTTTCAGTATTAGGACTCCAGTCAAGCACAGTTTGTCTGCTTGAGATTAGCTCAGAGGGAGGAAACGTTGGCAAAATATTTTCAGCACCTCCAAATCCAGTCCTGACACATTCCCCTGAAAGTGATGTTTCGAGGCGTGAAATGCTGAGAGCTCTGCTCAGTGCACATGCACGCACACATGCACACTCGAAAGACACACTCACATACACAGTCGTCAAAAAAGAGGCATCTGCAGCTGCTTTGAGCAGGGAGTGGGTTCAAACAGCTGGGAGAGACAACATTTCAGTCATACACACATAAATCCCTCTTTGTAATGTCTACGTCTGAGTTGGGAGGCGTGTGTGTGTGTGTGTGTGTGTGTGTGTGTGTGTGTGTTCCTATTTGGGTTCTGGATGGCAGCAGTGCCATGACAAAAGTGCTCTATTAAAAGCTTGCATTCATTCACAGGCCTTTTTGCCGAGGGTAATCCACTCTTCTATAATGGCGCGTTTCCTCAGCCTTTCTGCTGAGGTTAGTGGGAACCACAAAAGAATACTGGGTAAACACAGATTGATGTCACTGTTGAAAACATGGACCCATCAATGTGTCAACACAAATGGTAAATTATTCTAGTTTTTGTTCCAATTCACAACCTGGGGACAACTGACAGCTTCTAAAAACTTAAAAAATATCTTCATATCGAAGTCATGACGTAAATGGATGGAGAAAAAAAAAAAGTAGTTGAGATGCTTCAAATGCTTCGCCCTATAAAGCAGGTGAAAATGTGTGTGACTAGATGCTGCAGCAACAATGATATTTCGATAATATTTGTGCATACCTCTAGCTATTTCCCAAAAAGATGCTTAACATGTGAATAACTTTCTCCCATTTGCCCATGGCAACATGTTATGCCTAATGTTTGAGTGATTAACAGATGATGCACAGTTCGGTATCATTAAAATATCCAATGTTATTATCTATTTAATAAAAAAGAGGGACAATCCCGGTTTCATGTATTTTGACATGGTAACTGAAATCCTTAACAACATAATAAAGAAATAAGACGATGATGAGATTGGTAATTAGATAATATACTTATCAACCTAATCTGTATATTTCTCAGAAGAATGTATTTTCTTCAGGATTGCTCTGTCTTTGGCCAGCTTCTCCATGAACTCCTGGCAAGGGAGGTTGAAGTTTGTCTTCACAATAAGCATGGCCTTGATGGTAGGAAGAGTGAACCTATTTCTTGCTGCTGTCCATATCTCATTCATTTGGGAGAACTCTCGACTAGTGCATTTCTTCTAGGTAAGCACATGACAACAGACGCTAATCTAGCCAGGTTAGTGTGTGGGATGTCATTCTCTTTAAAGTGGGTAACCAGCGTGCTCCATCTCTGACTAAGCGGTGTCTCAGATGTTTTCCATTCTTCAAGCGATCCCCCCTTCAGGAACCCTTGCAGGCCAGAAACCTCGTCAAACAATGCATCCTCATTGATGGTCACACTGGGGCATTTTTCCTGCCCTGCGGCTACTGCCTTCTGGATCTCTTCATGCTGAGAATGCCTTTTTAAAAGGAGACAATGTAAATATTTTAGATTATCTGTGTGCTTTCGCCATCCTTGCAGTTCACAGCCGTAGCAAAGAATGATTGGGATGTTTTGAGAAAGATCTCTTTAGACATTGCTCCATTTTCCTCTTGCTCTCTCAGACGTCCTCTGACCAAAACTGGAATGAAGTTGTCATGACGTCTTGCAGTCAATTTTGCCTCAACGTTTCTCAGAGGTGCAGCTGACTCCACAGCACAGGGGTCATGGCCTTCAAGCATCTTGATCGTGCCACTGAATACGGTCAGGTTTCCATGGACAAAGGCCAGCCAAAGTTCAGTGAGTGGATCTTCGAACATCGTTCGCAGGACAACAGGGCATTTGTCTTCAAAAAGAAAAAAGGATTTCAATGGCACATGCATTTTCAGCACTCTTTCTAGAGCAGGGAGCATGGACAGCCAGAGAACATTGCTATGTCCTAAAATGTTATGGTACTCCTGGCCAATAAATCTACTCTGACCATGAAAATATCCAAATATCTTTGTGAGCAGGTACTCAACATCAAGAGGAATCATATCCAAAGCTGTTCTGGCCGTGTTATGAATGATGTGGGCAGGACAACCGAAGGCAACCACCTCCCACTGCAGAGCATTTTTAACTTTGGTATGGACATTGACCCTCCCCAGCCTTTTCAGTCCTCCCAAGTTGGTATGTGTGTTGTCGGCAGAGAAAGCCACAACTGTTTTCCAGGTTACATTTTTGGATGACCACCAGGACCTCAGCTGCAATTTCCTCTGCTGTTTCTCCTTTCAATTCAACAAAATCAAGCAGTTTTGTTTCCACAGACGTGCTGCCATCATATATCTTACAATATCTGACTACTATTGGCAGCAGCTTTATATGTCCATGATTGTTGGACCCATCAATGGACAGGGACGCAAATTCAACCTGGTCTAGGTCCTCTGTTACCAAAATTGCCCATGGTGCTAACACGTTACTCACTATGGCGTCACATGTTTTCCTAGCACATGTAAACTTTGGCTCATAAAGCTTCTGTGTCAGTTGTGCTGTAGTGTGGTATGCAAAGACACCCTCCTGCACAGCTAAATCATATTCTATTTGGGAAGGCTCTACCTTCTTGTAGAATGTGGTGACAGAGGACACGCCAGCACGGGCGTCATAGAGGCTTTATGCTTTTTGGTCTGTTGATGTTCAACCACTGCCGTTCTTCCCCCGCTGCCAAGTGAAAAAGAGGAATTACAAAGGGTGCAGTGAACCATTCGATCGTCTTGACCTGGGCGTATAAATGGAAATTCTCTCATCATGTTGTCATTAAAATGCCATTTCCGTTTCTTGGAGAGAGCCATTGTACCTCCTCTGTCTGCTGTTCTTCACTCTCCTTGTGTCACCCTTCTTACGCTCTTAACTTTTTCTTCTCCTCCAGTCTTTCTCTTTTCCTCACTCGTCTTCCTTCTTTCTTCCTTTCCACCTCACTTTTCTACACTCTCCTTGCTTCACTCTTTTTACTCCGTTAATTTTTCCTCCTCACTCTCTTCTCCTTCCTCTCCAATCTTTAATAATAAATAGTACACTATTAGATAAAATACTTTGGTTAACTGATTCCCGTTGCTTGCCTCATTTTTGTATTTTATCTCAAAAACATTGTTTGGAATAATAAATTGGCAGGCTCTGTAACCACATCTTTACCTGTCCTCTATCCAGTCATCCCTCCTCTCCTTCCTCTCATTATGCTCATGTTATCCACGAAAATGTCTAAATATATTTTCACACTACTTATTATAATGCCAAACCATTAAAATTGTAATCTACAAATAAATACTCCCATAATTAATTGTGCATTCATTTAATATAATCATATTTTCAAAATAGCCCGTCCACTGCATGTTTACATGGCAACGTTTTTTAACCTAGCTACGATGACAAGTAGCTAGCTAACCTAGCTAGCTAACTTAGTCTCCATACCCTGGCTTGAAAAGCCGTTTGTGGCGATGTTGTGGGTTCACTTGACACTAGCTAGCTTCTGGCCAAGTTTCCCACTGCAGTTTTCACTAAAACTAGCACAAGCAAGTAGAAGAGTGATATGAAGCTGATATAGCGATCAGCCCCCTCTGTTGGCCAAAACAAGCACACCGCGATTGAGACGTCAAATCGGTAGGCTCTGGTCTTTTTTGCAACGTAAAATATTATTTCAATTTGTGGTCTGTTTTTAACGCACAGTTAAAAACGGGAACATTTCCGGGGACAGCTCCAGCCGGGCACAGGCCACCAAAAACGGGGGCTGTCCCCAGAAAACGGGGACGTCTGGTTACCTCAAATTAGGAGCATGTATGCCTCCATCTGAATGCATCTCAACAACACAACACATGAGAAAATAGATTAGAAAAAATAATTGTATCAGGATGTGGGATAACATAGGAAAGAAAGTGTTGTTCTGTACAATCACAAAGTCTGACTGTGAAAGCTATACGTCAAGCCTGTTGAACCGCTAATGGTAGAATAGGCCAGGGGTTTGATGCATCTAGAAAGCGGGCCTTTGAATCTTACCAGCGCCGGGGTGTCTGTGGGCTCCGTGAGAAGTGTGTCGTTGTGCCCCCGCGGACAGGTAGTTCCCTTGGGTATGCTGGTTCTCCGTGTAGCTGCGCGCTCCGTGCGGCACCCACCCTGGGTTGTTCTGTTGGGGGTAGTTCACCCCAATCCCTCCGCTGGCATTCATCATGTTCCCGTTGCCGATTGTGTTATTGCCGTTGCCACCGCCGTTCATGCCATAATGATAGAATCCTGACCGTGACCGCGATCGAGTCCTCGGGGGGTCCATGGCTACAGGGGGCGGTGGTAGGAGGACGTAATGGAGGTATATGGAGATTGAGGTTTAGTGGGACTCGGGAGCCTCCCTCTTGTCACACCGACTCTCCTCGTCTCCCTGCCCACCTCAGTATCTCCGTTATCGGCCTGTTTGTGAGACAATTCCTTAGCATAAACCGAGACGGAGGTAAAAATGGGAACAGCGGGCAAGGCGGCTCAATAAAGGCGCAGACCTAATGTCGTTCATGCACCACCTGCATCGGGTATTTCGTCTGTCCCTTTCTCAGTCTGGTCTGTGTTCTGTTGCACGTCAGTCAAAATACCTCTCCAAATCGTTTAATCCCTAGAGAAGTCAATGTTATCTATAGTGCAGGTATTGTTTTAACGTTAGCTAAACATTATCACAATGAAAAAAAACACCATAACGAATCTAGAACAGGTATAGCGGAAAGCTGCAGAGAGAATGAAGCTGGGTTGTACCCCCTTCGGGTTTTCTATTGTTTCATACCAGGTCCGGTATCTGAGAAGCTTTGATTTGCAGGCAAGTTTATTAGCAAAAGCTGTTTTCCAAATTACTCAAGCGAGTTAAAGTTCTACATTCAGTTGGGCAAACGGGCGAAGACCGTGTTTACACACACAGCTGACTTAAATCAATAGAACTAGCTAAGCCTGTTGTTGGCTCGTCGTATTGGTTTGCAAACCTACTAGCGAGACTTAGCTAGCTGGCTTGCGGGCTCACAACCACAGTTGACAAATGCGAAGTTGGTTGACATATCCCTTAAACAACTCCCCTTCTCATTAAATTAATTAAAAGCCCTGAAATTCAGGATATGAAATATTTAGCTTCTGCCAGCAATGTTTAGACAAAGGCAATCTGTATCGTGATAAATGGCTAACAAACAACAGGAAAGCTAAGCTAGCAAGGAAAACAAGTTAGCTACATCGTTCGCTAGCTAGCTACCGATATGACGAGATTTACGGTTTTAGCACACTGACCTCTAGATAATGTTTTAGACCTTAGAAAGGACAGCGCATTGCACGATCTTAGAAGAATGTTGCTCCTCGTACACGATTTAAATCCCCTCACATTCAGCGTTCGCTGCCGAAGCTGGCGTTTTCTGTAGATGTCAGTGGTGGGGCGCGTAAGTGGAGATCAATCAATGGGATTTTCAGATCTCTGGTCAGACTAATAAATCGAACACAGAAAACTACGATGATTCGTTCTTACATGGTAGAGGTTGTTGTCAGTGTGTGATATCCGAATACACTTAAACTCGATTAGCATACATTACATCTAATAATTAATCGAATTTCATATTTTTTCATGTAGTATAAGATCAAGTTCAAAAGCTTTATTGTCCATTTTCAGCGTAGAATAATGGGATTTCTTCTTCAGTTTCCATGGCTTCCGACACAATAAAACAACACACATCACATAAAAAATACAACATAAATATATATACATGTTTTTTTGTTTTTTTTAAAGTCCATCATTCAGATGAAGATATTTCGATGAAAATCGATCACTGAATTGATTGTCTTTGTCTTTTCAGGAAACGGGGGGGGGGGCGGGGAACCAAGCTTATTAATAATTTAGTAGGTGAGTTACGGTTTTCACGGGAAAAGGTTTTTAGGCATGTCCACCTCGAAGGACATAATTATACCGAAATGTATACTGTCCTCTCCCTCCCCCTCTTTTTCACACATAACACTGGTGTGCAGAAGCAGAACAATTTCGCATCCAAATGTGTGATACATTAAAATGGATGAGGGACAATCATAGGAAGGAAGGTGTGAATTCATGTGAAAATTGTTTCTCAGTTCGTGTGTGCGTGGGTTATTTTGGGTCTGGATGATCAGGAGTGCTATTACAAAAGCTTGTATTCATTCATAGGCTTTTTTTGTCTAGGGTAATCCACTGTTCTATAATGGCATGTTTCCTTTCGCCTAAGGCTACATACCAACACACAGAGACAGGGAATGAGTGGAACTGAGCAGATATTTCTGGGTTCAGAGTGCATTTTTGTAAATATCAGCAATTGTTGAATTAGCACTTTTCACAGTTTGTGTATTAGCATGTAGCCAAATTAGCCCGTGTCAACCATCTGTACTGTCTGAGGACTGTCTGCATTTCAATGAACTCACAACCTCATTGAAAAATGTGTTTCTGTTGTTGTATTTGATACCAGAGACCATTTTGTCTTTTTATAATGAAACATTTCTACCTTTTCTATACAAAATGTCTAAAAACAACGTATTGTTGTGGTCTTGCTTTGATGTTGTCTCATGTCAAAGAAAGATTCAGTCTATCAAGTCCAAATTAAAAAGACTTACTTTCTTACAGTCCTGTATGGAATAATATGCATGTTAATGTGACTTTCAGTATCAAAATGATTAAAACCAAGATAAGCATTGTTTAATACAGCTGTTTAAATTCTAGCTACTTAAAACTGTTGTGGAGTGACTATGTATTTCCAATGCCTATCCATTCCTATAGGATCCATAAATGGAAGGTGACCATTCAAAACATAGGCCTATTGCGATCAGAGCAGTATTGAAGGCTTGTTCCCTGGTCAAGGCCTTACACAGTCTCTCTCACAGTCTATAAAACACACAGCTAGAACCCAACACATGCACGCCCGCGACCTATCTCCTGCGGTGCCGCACCCTGTGTTTGGGAGAGAGAAAGTTCTCTTCCATGGGTCCGAGGTCATCACGGGGGTAAAGATCCCCATGCTTCAATCCTCCTCTCTTTTTCCACCTCTCCGATTCTCTGCTTTTCCTGCTCCTCTTCTCTTCGCTCCGCCTCTTCTTCTGCGGTGGAGGTGTGGGGTCCCTGTGATGGCTCCTGAAGGCATCCCTGGGATAGACCTCCAGGTCTGAGTCCTCCTGGATCCTCCCTGGTCCCCCAGCCCCCTCTCCCCTTCTGGCCTGGGCCTCTCTCCTCAGCCTCTTGACCTCCCGTCTCTCCCTGCGCTTCTCCGGCCATGTCTTCCTCCTGCCCTCCCTCCGTGCCTCATGGCTCCTCAACCTCCCCATTGCTGGGCCAGAGCGCTCCTCTTCACCGCTGCCCCCTGGTGCCTTTGAGGTCCTCTGGCGCTCTGCCAATGGCATAAATCCCACCTCCTGTAGCTCTAAAGAATCAGGCAAAACAAGGTATACAGTATTTACATAACTGTGTGTGTGTGTGTGTGTGTGTGTGTGTGTGTGTGTGTGTGTGTGTATGTATACACAACTGTATAAATGTGTGCACAGTTTGTCACCTCGGGCTCTTCTCTGTATTCTGGTGTTCTGTTTGAGAATATCCTGCTTGGTGTCATAGTGACAGACATACGGGACAGAAGGGAATGTCCCGCTTACCATCCTCCTCATAGTACACTCCTGATAGAGAGAGAGAGAGAGAGAGAGAGAGAGAGAGAAAATATGAGCGCGGGGGTGGGGGGGGAACGACGACATTTGAGCAATGAGAGAGGGTGAGAGAGTGCATCTACAATGTCCAGAAAGATTTATACATAAAGTGCTCTAAAAAAGAGAGTGACGTAGAAGAAGGGGGAGAGATGGAGTGACTAAGTGGGCTGGTCAGAACAAGGGTGAAAGGGGAACGGGGGTGTTCATTGGTCTCACATGGCCGTGGTGTCCTCTCCTGGAGCAATTGTAGCAGTGGGGGCGGCGTTTGCGTGGTTTGTGGGTGTGGTCTCCTTGAGGCTTCAGAGGAGCTTCTTCCTGAGTCTGATACAGTATTAGAGGATAAGATTAGACTGAGGGGCCCTGTTCCAATTCTTCCTTCCTTCCCCAATCCCTTAAAGAGTCACTTACTGTGAAATGGTACTGTCTCCATGTATCCGGGCAGGCCTGAGGAAATCACAGGGAACCTCATAAGAATATTCTGCAAGTACTGAACTAAGCACAGAAAAATTGCACACCACACTCATCTACACACACACCCACACACACACACACACACACACACACACACACACCCACACCCACACCAAGCCTGTGGGCATGCTGACACACTCACATCAGTGAGGTGGCCAGTCATCCCACAGCGGTGGCAGTACTGGTTCCAGACAGGGGACTCTGGGCACAGCTGGTGCCCGTGTGAAGGGAGCCCACAGCTAGGGCAGTGCCGGCCAGGACAGCCTCTCTGGACATGGCCCTGGAGTCCACACAACACACAGGTGGGCCGCTTCTGTGAACAGAGACATACCAGGGTTTATCAATAGTGTGTGTGTGTGCGTGTGTGTGTGTGTGTGTGTGTGTGTGTGTGTGTTTCTTACCCTTGGGCTGGAGCAGCTCTTGGCCAGGTGTCCTGTCTTGTTGCAGTTGTGGCAGGTAAGGGTCCGGTCTGGGGTGAAATAGCGGTTAGGGCGTGGCTGGTCGATGCCCCCCTGGGCGTAGGACAGATACAGGAAGAAACTTTAGAAGCCATTAATCTGAGATGAGGGTCTTTACACAAACTACCCTCTGACTGTTGACTCACATGGAATTACAGGGTCCTCAGATGAGTAGTCCACCCTGTTTGCTTTAGAATAATAATACAGGGAGAGTAGTACCTTGTCCTTCGCTGTTATGGCCCAATTGTGTTCAAAAGCAGCTTTTTGGTCCTGGTCCTCATCTGTGTGGGAGACATCAAGGTAAACGCGAGACCAAAGCATTCATGTAGTATAATACATTCAAACCAGTGTGTACCAACAGGTGGAGTCACTCCTGCCCAATTCTGCCCATAGAAATATAATGATTCTGCCTCTGTCTTTGCGGAACTCTGTCTCTGTCCGCAGAACTCTGTCTATGGAATTTCTCTTCATCTGTTGATCCCAGCTGATCCTTACCCTCCGTTCCAGAGTCAGACTCAGAGCAGCTGCTGCTCCAATACCCCAAGTTCAGATGGATGTTCCTGTCTCCCTCCCACTCTTCTCCTCCCAGGATCATCCACTCCTCAATGCGTTCGTCACAGTGCTCCAGGTCCTCGTCCCTCTCTGAGTGTAGGCAATGCCTGGAGGTTGGGCTGGGGCTGCTGCCCAGAGGAGATACATTCAGCAGAGGCCGGCCAGTGGAGACAGGGAAGACCAGAGTCAGGGGACAGTCCTCTACAGTAGCCAGGGGGGTTGTCCATGAGCTGTGGGTGTGCTGCTGGTTTAACAAATTAAACCCCAGCTCATCTTCTGCCTCACTGGAGCCCTCGATGTACAATCTGTCATCTTCATCACCCCTTTCCTCTCCATCATCGTCATCCTCCTCATCCATTATCAGACTCTCGGAGCAGAGGGCTTCCTTCCTGTTCATAACACGGCAACATCACACACATACAATAGCTAAACACGCACACCCTTTATGATTCTAGAATATCGAAGAATATAAGTGAGTGATCTTAAGTAAATTATAACTATCAGAAGTGTAAATTACAGCTTTTATTAGCAGACTTCCATCCAAGCTCATTACTGGTTGGCAAGCGTACTGAGACGATGTGCTGATAGCCAATTACGTGTTAAACCTAACTAAAATTAGCAATTATCTGGAATTACATTTTCTGCTTTCCATAATACAACACATTTCCTTCACATTTTCGTAAGCTAGCTGGCTTGCTAACGTTAGCTAACTTTACTTTGTCCACGTGTATCGAGCTGTTGACAGTGCAAGCAATAATGCATTGGCGATTCAACAGTCATACAAAAAATGATTAAAATGCCGAGAGGGAAGGTTTACAAATCGTGTAGTCAACATAACCAAATCATACCGTTTAATCGTAGCAAAAAGCCGGTTGAAGGAAGCTTGTTTATCGATGCTGGAGTCTGGACAGCGGTGGACTAGTGATGTTCCCGGGGTTTCCACTCATACGACCCGTAGAATTAGTTGGACAACAAAAACTTCGACTGGCCCTCGGGGTTCGTTTAGAGGTGTTCGTTGCCAAAGTCAAGTACTAATGCTACAACAAAAACACCACTTTGAAATATCAGTTATTCTAATTCAGAGTAGGCTCGCCTATACATTTCTTTGCTGGGCGGGGGGAAACACAGTTGGAAATGTTTTTTTAACACGTAAAGCAATGCATTGTTTTTACAAAGTATACTTGTAGCACATGGAAATCGTGAAGATGCAGAAGCTTTCCTTCGTTGGTTGTGACAAGATGAGAACACCCAATCGGGTCGGGGTCTGTCTGTCTAGGACCTCCTACGCTGTCCACTAAAACAGGTGCTGAAGAGCGTGAGATAACGCTCCTCTGAGCAATAGACAATCTGATCTTGCCGAAACTCTTGAACCTCAGAGCTTCTTCCTTTCAAACGTGTTTTTTTTCTAAACTCTTAC